>NC_141135.1:43660415-43960415 GCF_053477565.2 Lygodium microphyllum | reverse complement strand
CAGCAGGCTGAACAGCAGTCTAGAACAATCTAGAGCAGCCGCCAGCAGCTGAGAGCTGTCGCCTACAGCAATGGACTGGCTGAAGATAATGTGGCTGTAGTCGATGATGGCTGGACAGAAGATGGAGGCGGGCTGCAGGCTGGAAACTGGGCGCCAACAGTAGCAGAGGGTGTGTGGGTTGGTGTAACCTGCAAACAAGGATGATGGCTGAATGGGGACAGCCTGTCTAGCTATAGATGTGGAAGGGCGCCCCAAAAATTAGGGTTTCCACTAAACTCTCTCGAACCGCTCCCCGTTTTAGGGTTTCCATTGAACTCTCTTGAACCGCTCCCCGTTTTAAGGTTTTACTCTAAAAGAGCATTTTTAGTGTGTTTTGGGGCTGTTTAAGAGGCTAATCAACAAGTAATGCATATTCTAGCTCAACAGAGCTTCTCGTCATATGACTCCATGAGGTGATTTGTTGCAGGATCTATGCCCTTCTGAGGGTTCAGTGACTATTAGTGACATTGTTTCGGTGCCTATTTGTGGAGTTGGCACTTTGCCTTTATTTCCCAACCGCACGTTGAGCTCCCTTTCACAAGCTCTTTATGCTCTGGACTTGGGCTTTCCAGTCCTCTCAGTTAATGGCCTTACAAGGCTTGGTACCTGGGTTGTCTTCACCGAGCAAGCCATTTGTATGGAGGATTCTTCTACAGGGGCTGTTATCACGACAGGTTGGCAAGAGAGCAGGCTTTACAAACTCCATTCCCCTTCTCATGCAGGGTCCTCCAAGGCAACTGTCTATTGCTATACGCATTTCCGCTTGTGCACCCTCTTTTCCACAGCTTCCTTCCCATCCCCCACCCTCTCCTCCGGTAGTTCCCTCGTATCCCCCATCCCTTTCAGAGGGGGGCGATCTCGGTGATGCGGCTATGGATTTTCTAGCCCCTATTGTTTTAGAGGGGGCTTCCCAAGATCACGAGGAGCTTCTTCATTGGTAGTCTTTATGGATGGACTTCATCGACATTGGCATTCCTCTTGCCACCCCGGGATCCGCTTCTCCCTTGGCCTTCCGCCACATCTAGGGTCTAAGAGGGGGTGTTAGAAGTCATGTTTGTCATGCCTTGTCATCTCTTGCTTGTGAGCGTCAGTCTAAGTCAAACGTTTAGAAGCTCTAACCTATCTATCACTTGTTTTGACGGAGGAGGTAGCTCATTCTAGAGCACTCAGTTTATTGCATTTCAACGCATTTTCTTCTCCAATCGAAATTTTATGTGCATTTCCTGGGGCAGTTCCTACATTCTTCAACCTGCATCACATGCCAGAACATTGTCCACCTTTTCCGAGATTTTTCTAAGCATTTCTGGCATTTTTACTAGTATTAAATGCTGGTCGGACATATTTTTGGCCCCAAATTTCAGGTCGGCCAGTTTTTGGGATTTTTGGCTATTTATAGCCATTTCCCACTTGGCAGTCAATAAGATTATCATCTTCCCTCCTTCCTTGGCAAGTCACACTCCAACTTCATCATCTTCCTCCGTCTTCAATGATGCCGTCATCATCAGCCTAATCTGGTGCCCTCACTGACACTATGGGCTGCGTGCAGGGATTGATCAGTCCTTCTATGTTCAGCATTTGTTCCTTGTTTAGTGTAGGTTTCTTTTCTTCTTCTCTTGCAAATTGCCTCTCTCTTCCTCTCTGTTCAAGTTCCTTCTTCCGTTACGCACTCTCACAAAAATAATGCAAGCGGCCAGCAAAACTGGCTGACCCAATCAAAAAGCTGTCAACTACACCACAAATGACTAAAATAATCAGTGACTGATCCTCCAGCTGCCACGTGGCATCATCGCTTGCCTAACAAACTATACATGCACAGTTTCTGCTAAAAATGCCCACTAGCTAACAAGAATAATGAATAATGCCCCCCGAGAGTACCTCCAAGCGAACTAACTACACTAATTGTAACCTAAAAAATGCTAGTCCACTAATCTCTAACACTAATGTTCCTCTCTAGCTCAGACATGCAAGATATGACTGTGCAAGACACATGACTGCTAGCAGTTCCTTGCCTATCAACTGCAAATCTTATTAATCTTCTATCCAACCATCCATAGCAGCACATGCCTATGTACAAGACAAAGTACCAGCCATCATAGACAGACCTACTTTACATAGGAATATAGTCATTTGTGGGAGCAAGTACTTGAGAACTCTCTATAATCACTCCGGACCCTAAATCAGTTGTGATAGAAGGTGGTGCCATTTCTTGATTGCATAGAGGATTGCCAACATCTGTAGATCATCTTCATTCGTTTGCATTTCCTTTTCATTGGGCTTCAGACTCAATAATCTATATCTCCATGATATTGGTTGCAACTTTTTTTAAGGTAAGGATTCGAAAAAAGCTTTCCTCAACCTTCTCGGTCTCTTGGTCAAACACTATACTTTATAGTTTCAAGCTGTAGCTAAGCCTTCAATGCTGATCCTTGATTTATTTGCGCTTTACATGTATAGAACTTTTAACTTAATGTGCTCATTTTTTATCTCTATTAGTAAGCTATGATAATAAGGTTTACATCCTAGTTATTCTGCAGTCCTAACCTGTGAGGCATTGCCTTTGCTTTGCAGGGAGGTGATCTTTTCCATAACCAGTGACATAATACATTGCATGAGACTACAGCCTACCTACCTCCTGCCTCCCTACCTATTCTGCCTATCTACCTCCCTGCCTCACTCCCATCTCCTTGGCTCCCTACTTGCATGTCTACCTCTTTGTCTGCCTGTTCCACCTATTTACCTGCTTGTCTTTCTTTCTTCTATCCATCCTTTACCTACTTGTCTTTCTTTCATCTATCCATCCTTCCCTCCATCTATCAATTTGGTGACCTATGTCCAGAAAAAATAATTTAGAAAATAGCATTCGAATTTGTGTCTGACCATGCACATCAAACTTCAAACACTTGTTTGCATAGTCACACCAAAATAAGCTCCAAAAGTTATCAAGAAAACTTTAAGCCATAAGCTCCTATCAGCCTAGGCCCTACTTACTCAAGGCTTAAAGCGTTTGCATAATCACACCAAAATAAGCTTACCATTTGTATCTCACCATGCACGTCTACCTTACAAATGAAACGCTAGCTTAAGTCAGAGAATGTAGATGCCGTAACTTTTGGAAATAAAGGAGACACTCCTATTAAGTTAGCTTACCTCAGACTTGAGAGCTTGCACAGTCACAGGAAAAGTTGATTGTTGAAGGTCTAGTACTCTGTTCTGCCACGCAACGTATGGTAAAATTTGCAACATAAGGCCAACCACATCAAACAAGCTCTTGACTTTTGCAAACATTAACTTTTTACAAAAGATGAAAAGCGGTTTTCGGCATAAATGGCCCATCCATACTCTCATCATAAACTTTGTAACTTTCAACCTTATCTACAGGAAGCCAAGGTTTCCAATTTAAAAAATAAAGATATGAAAAATTCAATGAAAACATGTTGATGCTTCCATGTATACAGATATCCTATTAGTGCTTTACTCTTAAACTAGAAAATAACTCACAGGAAAAGTTGATTGTTGAAGGTCTAGTGGTCTGTGGTAAAAGTTGCAACATAAGGCCAACCACATCGAACTAGCTCTTGACTTTTGCAAACATTAACTTTTCAAAAGATGAAAAGCGGTTTTCAGAATAAATGGCCCATCCATACTCTTATCATAAACTTTCTAACTTTCAACCTTATTTACAAGAAGCCAAGGTTCCCAATAAGAAAATGCAAAAGGATATGAGAAATTCGATGAAAACAAGTTGATGCTTCAATGCATACAGATATCCTACTAGTGCTTTACTCTTAAACTAGATCAAAGTTATTTTCTAAACCATCATCAGTATAAAATTTATAAAATGTGACTCCATTTCTTATCCTTTGATGGATCTCATAGCATGCTTAGCTAAGAACTGAAATCAACTCAAAATCATGGACTTGAAATAAATTAGAGCATGCAGCAATGCAGTCAACCAAGACCCACAATTGTATTAGCAGGTCTCACAACAAGTGAGCTAATCAAGTGCACAAAGAACAAACTTCTCAAATAACAAATGAATGCTTAGCTCCAAATGATAATGGAAAGTACAAAGAAGATGGAAATGAAGAAGACGTAGAATGAACCTCTACAAATTCTTTTAACTACCTTGGCACAAACTACCAGCCATTCACCTCACCTTGATCAACCCCAAAGGGAGGTGCATCTCGGTCATGGCACCCAAATGATGAGGAAGACCAAAGATTAGTGATGTTAGAATAGCAAAACACACAACGGAATAATGAAAGACACAAGATTGATGTAAGAGATAAAGCACAAGATGTAACCAGGAATAGGAATCCACTATGACAAGTGTACAATGGTTGAGTGTTGTCTCACACACTCCACAAGCTCCCTATCTCCACATCAAGAACCTGCAAGTACATGAATGGATAATGGACTATGGCCACACTCCCTCCTTTTATAAACAAAAATAAAGGAGTTGCCCTACCACAAAATAGGTTGGTCAATTACCGAATAAAAAATATAGAAAGTGCCCATAAGTTAGGACATGGACATCGTGAACCTGTGATATGACCGCTTCTAACACCCTCTCTCAGAGCACAGGTGAACAAGCAGTGAAAAGAACATGCAGGATGTTGAAAATTCGGATCTAGAGCATGGCTATGGCGGCTTGTAAGTATAGACTAAACTCATGATGACATTGACTGAAGACCACAACTATTACACAAGTGAATTAGGTTCCGAAATGGAAGCTTGGACTCATAAACACAATCTTGTGTAGGACTGACAAAGACAAGACACTTAACTGAAAGTACAAAGCACCATGACATTATATTCATTCTATATGAAAAGTGGTAGTCAAGTACAATGCTTTATAGTTGTTGGATGGCTATAGTTTTCCTCTATGTGCATATGGGATTCAGTCTGCCTGCATGTCCTAAGCCCAAACTACCTCATACAAAGAGGCTACAATAGGTGTGATTGCAAATATCTCAACACCCCTCCTCAATCACAACCAAAAAGTACAAAGTGTGTAGAGGCTTTAGTGAAAGTAACACCTGCAAAGTGTGGGCACGCGATAAATATGGTAAAACACCAAAGGCTGTCGCAGAAAAGGCTAAGTGTGAGTACCACAAACATGATGGTCATCCAAAGGCTGTAGCAAGGGCCTTACAGAGGCTGTAGGAAAAAGCTACATGAGGAGTTTACAAACTTATGATAAAGACATTTGGACCAGGCAATACAAGGCTAAAAAAGTCAGTAAAAAATAGGATCAAAGACCATGAGACCCTTGCGGTTTTTAGCATTTCTTTTGACATAGATCTTCGATTCATTGCAGTTCTTCTTGTCTAGCTTCCTGTACTTGTACTTCACTTTGTTTGCCACTTCAAAGTCTTCATGATTTTTTTACTTCTTCTTCTTATTCTTTTTCTTTTTGATCTTTTGGTCCTCTTGATCTGCTTCTTCATTGACTTTGCTTGCACCAATTGTATGAGTCTTTATGTCCATGTCCCCCTCAAGCAAAGGTATCATTGTCTTTGAGATAGCAGAAATGTCTTCAAAATCTTCAAATAAATTCATCGATTGCTCTTCAAAACAAGTTAAGTCATCCATCCCTGCAAGCGAAATAAACAAGTCTTCCATGTAGTTGAATTGAGCAACAAGAGTAATGTTACTCTTCATGAGAGGCATCTTTATAAAAGACTTGATTTTGGTCATGTTGAGCTAAAATATGCATTACTTGCTGATTAGCCTCTTAAACAGCCCCAAAACACACTAAAAATGCTCTTTTAGAGTAAAACCCTAAAACACGGAGTGATTCGAGAGAGTTCAGTGAAAACCCTAAAATGGGAAGTGGTTCGATAAAGTTTAGTGGAAACCCTAATTTTTGGGGTGCCCTTCCACATCTATAAATAGACACGCTGCCTCCATTCAACAATCATCCTTGTTTGCAGGTTACACCAACCCACGCACCCTCTGCTGCTGTTGGCGCCCAGTTTCCAGCATGCAGTCCGCCTCCATCTGCTGTCTAGCCATCATCGACTGCAGCCACATCATCTTCAGCCTGTCCATTGCTATAGGCAGCAGCTTTCAGCTGCATTTTTGTTTTGTTTTGTTTTTTGGAGCATCTCAGTACTGACCTCTGTGATTGTAGACTTTGATCTCCTTTGCACGTTTTGTTTTCAGTGTAGGGCTAACATGCAGGTTTGCCCAGTCCTACCTGGGCTGGAGACTTGGGATGTGCGTCGTTCCTTCATGGTTTCATCATCCTTGGAGTTTTGTTCTACCGAGCATGGAGGCTTCTCCTCTCGAGGCGGATCATGCAGCATCTCTCTTGATGCTATCATGGCAGTGACTTCTACCTAGCTCTTCCAGCTGGGATGCTTTCTCCTCCTCTTCATGTCAAGAATCGCGTGGTGGGGGTATTTGCTTGAGCTACTGCACCAAACACACACTGTATACACAAGAGAGCTCACTCAAGAACACAAGATGGAGGCCAAAACGTTTTCTTGCTGATTTTTTCTTTTTCTTCCACACACTATACAATGTACACAAAGTATAGATAAGATACAACATAAAGGAAAGTGGCCTTCTAAGTCAAACAATACATAACCGACTACACTAATCGACTGGCACTATATCTTTGCCAGCTATAGGTAGGTGTAACAAACTAAATATAATAAGTGATAAGTTCGTGGCCATGTGAGTATCATAATGACCACCAACGTGCTAAGTGTAGACGTGCGGACTCATCTAGCCAGGCGGTCCATTATCAATGTCCGCACGTGTTGAGCTTGCCATCTCAACACTCCCCCTTAAGCTCAACTCTATCTCTGCAACTCCAAGTAAGCTTCAGAACTTTCGAAGCTTCTCTACACCCAATGCCTTTATGAAAATGTCAACTATCTGATCCTGTGTGCTGACATATACCAAGTCAATCTCTCCTGCAAGTACCTTCTCTCTCACAAAGTGGTAGTGCACCTCAATGTGTTTTGTCCTAACATGGAACACTGGATTCTTAGCTAGCTGTATGCTGCTCATGTTGTCACAATGAATGACAACTAGACCATCTCCCTACATATTCAAATCACCTAATAACTTTTGCAACCATACCACCTCACATGCTGCCATAGCAACACCTCTGTACTCAGCCTCTGTACTGGATAAAGCAGTTGTAGATTGCTTTTTGCTGCTCCATGTAACTGCTACACTACCAAGGGAAAACATGAATCCATTTGTAGATTTTCTGTCTAACATGGTACCATCCCAATCTACATCTGTGTATCCAAAGACCTGTACGTCCTTACCTGCCTCATAAAAAAGACTTCACATACCTCAATATACGTCTAACTGCATCCAAATGAGGCTTTCTAGGCATCTGCATAAACTGACTGACAAGGCCAACAGCATAGCTCAAGTCTGGCCTTGTGATAGTCATGTAAATCAAACTCCCTACTATCCTCCTGAACATAGTAAAGTCTTCTATCTCATCCCCAACGTCAGCACTCAACTTCACATTTTGCTCCAATGGTACTGAAAGAGGCTTACATGCTGTCATACCATACTTGGATAACATATCCAAGCCATACTGCCTTTGGGACAGCCATGTACCATCATCACATCTGATCACCTAAATACCAAGAAAGTATCTCAGCTCACCCAAATCTTTCATCTCAAACTTCTTTTTCAAGAAGTTCTTAACTTCAGCAATCCCATTGTCACTGTCACCTGTAATAATCAAGTCATCCACATAGATGACTATGATGACCAAACCTGCATCTCCCTTTCTCACATAAAGTGAGTGATCAACATCAGAAATACAAAATCCAATATTGACAAGATACTCTCCAATCTTGTCAGACCATGCTCTAGGTGCTTACTTCAGCCCATAGAGCGTCTTCTTTAACCTGCACACATATGTGGGATACTCTAAATCCTCATAACATGCTGGCTGCTCCATATACACTTCTTCTTGCAATTCACCATGCAAGAAGGCATTCTTAGCATCCATTTGCTGCAAACTCCAACCTTTGGCTGCTGCCAAGGCAATCACACACCTAACAGTTGCCATCCTAGCAATTGGACTGAATGTCTCGTCATAATCTATGCCATATGTTTAAGCAGAGCCTTTTGCAACCAGCCTAGCCTTATACTTGCTAACTGAACTGTCTGTATTATACTTGACTTTGTAAACCCACTTACAACCAATAGCTTTCTTACCCTTAGGTAAGGATACCAAATTCCAAGTCTTATTGGCTTCTAATGCAGCCATCTCATCCATTGCTGCATCCCAATGAGCATGACCAACAGTATCCTCAAAACAAGTAGGCTCAACATCCTCAACTAGTTTCACCATATAAACATAATGATAAGCTGCATAACCTTTAAAACCAAATCTTTTAACAAGGTATCTAACCCTGTTAGATCTGTGTACCACCAGATCTCTCAATGGAGCCTTTACATTACTATGAGCTCTCTGTACACCTAGTGTCCTGACTGAAGGAATGCCAAGCTCATCATCCAAACTCTCCGAACCACTAGAATCTCCATCAAATCCCAAATGATTGGTAGATGCATCATTACCATCCAGCACTTTCTTCTTTCCTTTGTCCTTCCCTGCAACACTTATAGATCCACCTGAAGATATGGGGCTACTCCTTAGTCTCCCAGACCAAGGACTCACTGTAGGTGTAGTACCAGATGATGTTTCCGGTCCACTAAGACACCGTGATTCTTGTTTATCTTTCTGCACATAGCTATTCTGATCATTATCATCATCTAAAACATCACCAACAGGTGTGTACCAACTTTCCATCTCATCAAAGATAACATCCCTGCTCACTCTGAACTCACCTGTGACAAGGTTACAACAACGATACTCTTTTTGCTCTAAAGAGTATCCAATAAAAACACATTTTTCTATCTTTGGATCAAGCTTCTTCCGTAGCTCATCTGACACATGAACATATGCAACACATCCAAATACCTTCAAGTGCGATACATCAGGCTTCTTGCCAGTAAAGCATTCTTCAGGAGTCATCCCATGAACTGCAACTGTGGGAGTTCTGTTCATAATGTAAACAGCAGTATAAACAACCTCAGACCAAAAATGTTTTGACATATTTTTTTCAGCCATTAATGCACGTGCAACTTCTACAATATGCCTGTTTTTTCTTTCTGCAACACCATTTTGTTATGGGGTATACCTGCAAGTAAATTGCCTCTTTATCCCATGAGTCCTAAAGAAGCCACTAAACTCATTAGAGAGGTACTCTCCCCCTCCATCTGATCTCAAGCACTTTACTTTTAAGTCTGTTTCTGTTTCAACGGCTGTCTTAAAAGATTTGAAGTGCTCAAGCACATCACTTTTTTCCTTCATAAAGTATATCCATAGCTTCCTTGAACACTCATCAATAAATGTGACAAAGTATTTGCTCCCACCAAGAGATACATTCTATGTAAGCCCTCAAGCATCTGCACTACACCAAGTATTTTTCTACTCACTTCTCTATCATGCGTGAAGGGTTGTCTTGCCTGCTTACCAAACTGGTATGCTTCATAGGCTTTATGCAATTCTGCAACTCTAAATGAAGGCAACCCTGTAACCAATCCTCTGAACTGCATTAATTTCAACCTTTGCACATTTGCATGTCCAATACATTTATGCCATATTTTAATATCTGCAACTACTTCTCTTCCTTTAGCATACATAGCAGCATCCATTACAATAATTCTAGCATCTAAAGTGAACATTCGACCAACTCTACTTTCTTTTGCGACCAACCTGCACTTATCATTAAAGTCTTCTACAAAACAACCTTTTACATTGAATCGTACTTGCAACCCCTACTCTACCATTTGACCAACAGATACTAGATTCTTTGTAATTGATGGCACATGTAATACATCTATCAGACTCTTTGTCTAGCCATCGTACAAGGACAAGGGAACCTTTCCAATGTGTGAAATTAAATGGCATGAATCATCACCCGTTTGCACATAACCTGGGTTTTGTAAGTCCTGCATCTCTCCAAACCATTCAACATGACTGGTCATATGATTAGATACACCTGAATCGACATACCATACATCATCATATCTCCTTTCCTGTAACTGCATTCATCATATGCTGCACAACAAATAGACGCTCATTTTTGTCTTCATTTTGTCGTGAAGACAATGCATAGTTTCCTTGCTGCAATTTACCACTGCGAATATCATCATTCTTTGCATAGCAATGAGCTGCAATATGGCCTGTTTTGCCACAATAATGACAAACAATAGAATAATTTCCAGAACCTCTATTCTGTCATCCACCTCTTCCTCTAGAGCTCCCCCTGTCTCTAAAGTTTCCTCTGCCTCCAAAAACCCGCATTTCACCAAACTGTTGATTGAACTTGTATTGTTGTTTATCACCAGCACGTCCCATACCACAGCCTCTTGAAGAGGATCTACCACATTCCCTTTCTGAACTCGAGTAAAATGCTTGGACCTGTTCGCCATTTCTTTCAGACGAATCACCCTACATATTAATCTCTTCAGTAATCATGAGAGAGATCAATTCATCAAAATTTGAAAATGGCTTTCATACATATACTGAAGTAACAAATGATTTCCATGCATTTTCATTGTTAAGGCCACTCAAAGTGGATGAAACCAAATCATCATCATCCGACATTGCATCAATCACTGCTAAAGCATTTGCAATGCTCCTTACCTTCAACACATATTCATTGACAAACATTTTCCCTTTCTTCAAGGCATTCAACTCTTGCTTGAGTTAAACCTTTCGTACCTTTGTATTTATTGAAAACATACTCTCAAAAATATTTCAAGCTGCATGTGAAATTTCTGCATTCCTGATATGTTCCAACATAGTATTATCAATGACTGCAGATAGCCAGTACATCACCTTTTTGTCTTTCGCATTCCACTCTTTCCATGCTTTTAACTCATCTACAGTCGGAGGGATACCCAGCTCTGGCTCCTTTTCTTCACTTGAAACAAATTCATAAAGGCCCTTAATAATGAGGAAGCTCGTCAAACGGAATTTCCATGAAGGATAGTTGTTCTTGTCAAGCTTCTCAATAATGGGATTTCCACTATTCTCTGTCATTATCACAAACAAGGATATAACACAGCAAGCTAGTCTTCTGCAATCTTCCACAACACGTACACAACAATACACCAAGCAACCTTTTTCACTGATTACTCAATAGTACATATAATCTACAACCTGTTTGCAGATAAACCTTATGTTTGCTTCCTGCAAACACCTCAAAAAATTACAGATTCGCAATCTGTAACCTGTACACTCACTTTCGATCAAAACAGCCGAAATCACAGTGTACCCTGAAACTGTTGTCCGCAATCTTGTGGCTCTAAAACGGGGCTTGAAATGGCCTCAGACGCCCAAAATAACTGCGGCAAGCCCTAAAGGGCTTATCTATAGAATATAGAGTGCTCTGCTCACACACCAAATCTCACAGCAATCTGAGATTTTTGCTGGACTGCTTCCGGTGCCTCCACAGACACTATCCAAGAGAGAGAGTGAAAAAATAGGAGAGCTTCTTACCTGTTGCTTACTTGCTCGAACTTTGCTTGTTCTCCTTCACTTCAGTTTTCGAAATCAGCCTTTCTCAGTGGCACGGCCCTGATACCATGTCAAGAATCACGTGGTGGGGGGATTTGCTTGAGCTACTGCACCAAACATACACTGTCTACACAAGAGGAAACTCACTCAAGAACACAAGAAGAGAGATGGAGGCTAAAACGTTTTCTTGCTGATTTTTTCTTCTTCTTCCACACACTATACAATGTACACAAAGTATAGATAAGATACAACATAAAGAAAAGTGGCCTTCTAAGTCAAACAATACATAACCGACTACACTAATCGACTGGCACTATATCTTTGCCAGCTGTAGGTAGGTGTAACAAACTAAATATAATAAGTGATAAGTTAGTGGCCATGTGAGTATCATAATGACCACCAACGTGCTAAGTGTAGACGTGCGGACTCATCTAGCCAGGCGGTCCATCATCAATGTCCGCACGTGTTGAGCTTGCCATCTCAACACTTCATTCCTTATGGTTCTCGGCACCACACGAAGACCGACATCAGGCTCCTCTTCCTTCTTCGGCATCTACATCCAGGTTGAGAGGGGGTTCCAAACCTTCTTGGTATTCAAGCTTCAGCACTTTGTCTTCGGCATCGGCTTCTCCTCTCTGTTGTACCTTACCCTTTGCATTGCATGATTTCATCATCTTTGTACTAGGGCGCTTGGGCAAGTGAACAATTTTTCCATGAGGGACACTGTTCAAGTAACACCTGCTGCATGAGCATTCTTCAACATGTAGCATACTTTGCATCTCATTGTGCAAAGCATCACTTGAGTGGATCCTAAGCTGTTTTCACTAGCGGCTGTTGTTACCACACCACCATCCTTCTTCATCACATGGATACCTCATCACCTACTTTTCCTCGTCATCGACACCCTGAGTGGATAGGTTAGCTTATACTGTTTTGTGATGTGTTGGGTGTACCCTCCCCACCGTCTTCTAGGTCACTATTCCTCAATCGGCCACATCCCATAAAATTTACCACACTTATTCAAAAAAAAAAAAAAAACACACAAAAAAGTTCCATGTAGATCCATCCACCTTTGTAGGGCTTAATAGGCCACTAGGCAGCCGACGTGCATCCTTTGTCCAATGCCCTGTCCTTTCTGGGGTGACTACTTGGATTCCCTTGGTAAGATAACCATCGCCTCTGTAGGCTTGGTAGGCCACTGGGCAGCCAACGTGCACCCTTTGTCCGATGCCTTGGCTGCTTTGGGGTGGGACGCCTTGGAATTCATCAATATCACAATGGTTGGCCTGACCTTTCGGCTCAGTTTTGGGCCTGAGAGGGGGTGTTGAGCTAAAATATGCATTACTTGTTGATTAGCCTCTTAAACAGCTCCAAAACACACTAAAAATGCTCTTTTAAAGTAAAACCCTAAAATGGGGAGCGATTCAAGAGAGTTCAGTGAAAACCCTAAAACGGAAAGCGGCTCGAGAAAGTTTAGTGGAAACCCTAATTTTTGGGACGCCCTTCCACATCTATAAATAGACAAGCTGCCTCCATTCAACAATCATCCTTGTTTGCAGGTTACACCAGCCCACACATCCTCTCCTGCTGTTGGCGCCCAGTTTCCAGCCTGCAGCCCATCTCCATCTGCTGTCCAGCCATCATCGACAGCAACCACATCTTCAACCTGTCCATTGCTGTAGGCAACAACTCTCAGCTGCTGGCGACTGCTCCAAATTGTCACTCTCAAACACTGTTTCAGCCTGCTGTTTACAGCAGATTGCGCACAATTTCCACCCCCCGATCGGATTAGGATACAAAGGTTAAAATGATTGTTGAAAGGATTACTTATCTCTACTCTCTTTGTTTGCCATTTGTGTTGCCACAAGGTACACAGCTGCATTTACCAGTATCCAACCTCCACACTACTGCGTTTTGGTGACCAGCCTACTGCCATTCACTATTCAGCACTCCTACACTTCGACTGGTGATCACAGACTTGGAATCCGTCTTTGGTGGACGTCACACTCCAACGTTGCTCTGCCCTTGAGCACACTATACACGCTTACATTCATTTACAGTATTCATTCACTTCAGAGTTGTGTTCTCTCTCTCCCTTCTTCTGTTTGTATTTGAGATTTGAGTTTTGCGTTTAGAGTTTGAGTTTTGAGTTTTGCATTTAGGGTTTGAGTTTTGCTCTCTATTCTGTGTCTGTGTCTTTGTGTTTTTGTTGTGGTCGTACACTCTGTGTGTCCTCAGTGCAGACCCTAGCAGTCTTCTTAACAGGTCATTCCCATGATGGAAATCAGCTTCAAATGACTGAGAATAACTTTGTATGTGTCAAAAAACACAAGCAATGGCAATGAAGTATCAAAAGATACTTGTTTGAAATTTAATGTTTGTTGCTTGAGTTTGACTTCATGATCTTCAAAAACTCTTCATAGCTTCCCCTCCTTGCTGATTTGATGGTTGAATACTTGCTGAAAACTTCAGATTAGAGTGGCCTTGGCTTGGTTTAAGTGGTAGGAGAGAGAAAATGAAGGAAAAACGAGCTTGAAGGTAAGTGGCTATGGCTGTCCTGTCAAAACAAGGACCAGTGACTGGTAAATGAGCTCCCATGAGCTCCACGATTCGAATTTGCTCAAACCCTTTAAGATAGAGGACCCTCACTAATGGATCTAACTTTCCCTAAGAGGGTTTGTACTCGTTTTGCCCGAGTTGAGAGATCTAAGCCTTCAAAGTGGTCAATGTCAAAACTACGCCCAAATTTGAAAAAATGAAAATGTCGGGCATGGTGTGCATCAATCTCCTTGATTTTTGTGCCAACAAGTTGCGCCTTGACCTTAAGAAGAACTCTCGAGAAAAAGCTTGAAGAGATATGGCCTGGTTGATGAGATATGGTTGCTCCAACAGAGGTAAGTAGGTGTTGTCCATAGACACAATTATGGCAACGACTCTGAAAAGAGGCAATGCTGAAGCTATAGTTGCCCAATCTCAATGATTGAAGTGCCAAGTGGAGCTCTAGAAATAGAGAAACACTTCTCCAGAAGAAAGTTTAGAGAGATTTCGCCTATGGAGAGAGATATGAAAGCTTCAAGCTGACAGGGTGCTGCTGGCTATGGCTGCCATGGAAGCCTTGTTGAAGGTAGGAATGCAAATGAAGTTGGAGATAGGGTCCAGTACTCAAACTGAGCTAAGCAGAGATGGAAATGAGCTGAGAGGAGTGAAAGGAGAGTTGGGCCATACTCAGCTAAGCTCTGATACCATGTTGAAAATTCGGATCTAGAGCATGGCTATGGCAGCTTGTAAGCATAGACTAAACTCATGATGACATTGACTGAAGACCACAACTATTACACAAGTGAATTAGGTCCCAAGATGGAAGCTTGAACTCATAAACACAATCTTGTGTAGGACTGACAAAGACAAGACACTTAACTGAAAGTATAAAGCATCATGACATTGTATTCATTATTTATGAAAAGTGGTAGTCAAGTACAATGCTTTATAGTTGTTGAATGGCTATAGTTTTCCTCTATGTGCATATGGGATTCAATCTGCCTGCATGTCCTAAGCCCAAAATTGCCTCATACAAAGAGGCTACAATAGGTGTGATTGCAAATATCTCAACACAGGACACACACATGGATACTCCAGCAACATATATTTTGCTAGATGCACCTTGATAAGAAAGCACCCCGAATAAGAAATCCAAATAACATAATCCCTCTCCAAAGGCAAAGTAGCCAAGCCAATCACCTTATACCACCTCTAGTCACACAAGCTCCATGGATAGCTCACTGAGACACCAAGATTCCTCCACTAGAACATATGGATGCCCTTCGGGTCAACTCAAGCAAGACCACACAAATACATCATGTCACTCGTCCCAACATAAACTTGGCATTGGACACACTAGTCCAAGGTTTGGATCACCAAAAGATGTGAACTTGACAATACACATCAAATCCACCAATAACAAAAGAGCATCAGCATGCCCTCTCTCCACCCTCGCACTTGCCCCCTCTAGCTAGGAGCATATGAGGGCATGCAACATCACTAGAGCCGAGAAGAACCGTCCACTCTAGCCATCGGTATGCCCCGGGCAAACCAAGACGATGTAGACATGTATGTAGTCTCGTGCTCCGCCAAGCATGACCACAAGATCCACCTCAAAAAGCAGCAACATGTCTTTCGCAGCTTCCTTCTTTGCAAATGTGACACTATGCCACACCATTCCTTCTTTACATCTTCATGTGCATGACCACCATGTGCACGCATTGTGATGGAAGTAAAAACGACTCCTATGGGGGAGCAATCCAACACTCTCTGAAAAGCACGAGTGAACACCATAGCACTCAACCAAAGTCTCGTGAGATATGTTAGAATAAGGAATCTTGTAATCACAAAGGAACCAAAGGATCATAAGTGAAATGAGAATGGAAAAAAATACTTGCACGTTACCTCGGTCAGGAGAGAGTAGCAAAGGGAGTGTGAATTACCTACACAAACCTTTGAAACGACGAGTGTATACACTTAAGAGAGCAAACAAAGGCTGAGAACTTTTTTAAAAACACAAACACCAATCGTTAGCCAATAACATTAGTGGATACAACACATGGCAAGCAACCATTTGGGACAAATGAGGGATGTCAAGACACCACCTAAAATGGTAGTAGCGGGTTAGAGCAACTTGTCACAATGCAATAGGTCAATGCTAACACAGCAGAATCATGAACAGTACTGCAATGAACATCAACAAGAGCTAGAAGGCTCCACATCAACCAAGCAAGAACCAAACATAGGTCACCATTGTAACACATCAATGCAAGTCAAATGGACAGTTGGCATAGATCAACAGCAGGTACACAAGGTTAGAGCAACACAGTCCAAGCCAACGTGGTTGTCACAGTTCTCTAGGCAAATTAAAAACATATGTGCAAACACTAAACACAACAACGCCAACAACATGCCTTCAACAACACGACAATGAATGCTATGCTTGACACGTTGCCACCTGCTCACAAGCACAACAAAGTGTACAAAAGGCTACTACCTAGTCTAGCACCTATCAAATTAGAAGTAGGCATCTAAGTGAAAGTCGTCACAGTAGAAACCTTGGTCAAATGCAAAAAAGAGGATCATCAAGATTTAGGTCACATCAAACGCAAGGATTAATCATCACATCTCAATCATATGCCAACTACACCAGCTAATACATCGCACTTTACACATCAAACAAAGACTGTAGTCAAAAGAAGATTGAAAATGTAGATTTGTAGCCTGTCACAAATGCAAGATTGAGCTAGTCACCACAAAAAATAGCGAACAAAGCATATCTCAATCAACAAACCGTAACATTTGATACCATATTAGAAGAGCAAAACGTGTAGCAGAATAATGAAAGACACAAGATCTGTAATATTCCCACCCGTGAATATTGACGTCCCGCACACGACGTAAACCTTGTGCAAAGGTTATCTCTTGCATTGAAATTATTGGCAGTGTAATGTGTGACCCGCACGCGAGAAATGGGGTCCTCCGCATTGGTAAATCAAAACCGAAAGTTCAAAACCGCAAGTCTCACAAAAACACCCTCTTGGGAGGGGCAATTTTGAATATTCAAGGCAAATTTTTTTTACTTTAATCCATTTTCCCTAGCCGATGCATGGCTGGAGAAGAGGGAGTGTGGGGGGATGGCCCATGGATGAGTCGTGGCCTGCATGGGAGGGGGGGAACCCATGCACTGGCCACGTGTGTGGAGGCTTTCTCTTCCCTCCCCCCCCTTGCCTATATGAACTCCCGTTAGGGAGAGAGGAGGAGGGAGAAAAGGGACGGTGTTGTGAGAGGGAGGAGGGGACGCTGCTGCCCGCCGTTGCGGAAAGGAGGGAGACCAGGGTGCCGTCGCCGCCGTGCAGGAAGCCGCCAGCCGCCATAGTCCGCCGCCACGGTCCGCCAGGCCGCCACAGCCCGCCGCCACCTCGCCTTGATCACGACCCCCCCCCCCCCCCCCCCGACGTTGCTGCAGAAGCCTACAAGCTTCTTAGAAGCTTCTAAGGGGGCTTTCTTAAGCCCCCTTCCCACTAGATCCCCATAAGTCCATTCATACCCCCCCCCCCGGGACTTTGAAGAGAAGAAGAAGAAGCTATAAAGCCCTCCCGCAAGACACATCGTAAGAGGCTTTCCGCAAATAGGCTTCAAAGCCCACAAGCCATTCGTGAACCCATTCCTAGCCACCCGGGTTTTTCCTAAAGAACTCATAAAGCCCTCTTCCGCAAGCACCATTTATCCAAAGTCCCGCAAAGGAATCTCCTGCGTACGAGGGAAAAAGGCAAAGGTCTGGAGGCTGCATACCAAGGCAAGTCAATTCATAGACCGCAAAGGCAAACCAGAAGCCGAAACCACGCCTGCGATGGCCCCAAAAAAGTCACAAAGTGCGCCTGCGGGAGGTTCATCCCCAAGCATTCAAGTGGATATCTCCCCGAGCCCACAAGTCCAGGTTTTTTCGAGTTTATTCTCACACAAAGAAATGTTTAGGCACGCTTAATTCCATAAGGGAGAATGCATTTTACGCTTATTTTTAATGCATGTGGCAGCGTTAAAAATACATTTGATAAATTATCTCTTTAAACATTAGACAAGGTTGATGCATGTCATGAAATTGAAACAGTTGCATTTCCAGAGTTGTCCGCCTTAGAAGACTAGCTGCATGTTGCTATTTTGGAACATTATCAAAGTAATGAGTCTAAACATGTAGGGCAAAGAAATGAAATTGATAAGTGCAATTGGTTACTAGACATGGTGGGAATAAGCGTGTGCCGCATTTTAGGCAACATCTTCCTTGTAATGATTCATGAGGAAAAGTTAACACCCATAAGATATTATCCGAAAAGAAATAGAAGAGTACGAAAATGATCTTATGGACTTGCAAGTAGCATGTAACATGGAATAAGTTAACACTAGCTTTAGTTTGGTATGAACTTCATTAACTACATTGTAGCTAGGGGAAAGTTGCGTGTTGCATAGTCATCATGCAGAAATTTCATTCATCAGGAGCCGTATTTAGGAAAGGTCGCATGGTTTATCAAAGCATGAGATTCTAAAGTGTAGACAACAAGGTTGTAGGCATGGTTATTTGATGTAAGTCCTAGTAGGTCCTAGGAAAGTTAGTACCCAGATTAACATGCATTTTTACTATACCAAGGAAAGATAGAGTTATTGTGAACCATGTGATGCGTAGAAGCAATGAATCACATGTTTACATGTATTGCGGTAGTTGCAACTATTTTTCCTCCTTTAGATCTACTTTATTATCTCTAGGAAGGATTCATCCTTGTCGCGAGACAAGCATAGTGAATTACCCAAATCACCTAGTCACAAAGGATTCACATGGGTATGGTTCAGTCAATACGATAGATACCCCAAACATTAACTAGGGATTAGCACGTTAAGGATTCGGCCAAGTTTTCCCATTGTCGCTAAGTCGAAACCTTCAAACCCAATAGTCCTAACCATATTCCCAAAAATGTTGAGCTAATTGGATGCTCATGTAAACAATAATCTAGGATTCCTACCTTAAGGACCAAGCGTTCAAAATTATGAAACTCGAATTGAGTTGGATCCCTAGGACTAAACGTTGTCGATTTAGTGAAATTAAGGATGGGGTGGGTAAAAAGACACCCTAAATCCTCCTTCTCGTCTGAAGTTAATTCCGTGACCTGAATATGCCATTCATTAGGGCGAAATGATGGAGGCGACACTTGTGCAGTAAATTGCAACGTCACTTAGCCTCGTGGGTTGATCGTAAGAAGTTTTGCCATTCCGTGGATTAAGGTTGGCAGGTTCTTGCGCGAGTTTAACTTGCAAGGGAAAAGGGTAGTCATCCTCTTGCTCTATCCTCATTAGGGAAAATTTGCCAAGTTAAGGGGAAGCTAGGTATTTGCTTGGACGCAAAGGATTAGTCAATAAACTAAAGCGACATGGTCGCCGGAATCTACCATTAACAAAACCTAAAAGTATTGACAGGGTATGACCCTAACCCAAAGACGATAGGAATCTTGCCATGTTGCAATTGATTCCGGATCGAATGCGGGATGCATTCGAAGGGAAGGAGTCACTCCTTAACAGTTTGCCAGCTAAACGTCCACGGGAATTGATTGTGCTTGTAACAATTTAGAAAGCACTGTTTGCATTGTTTGTTCAAGGAACTAAAGGATGAAAGATATATAAATGCTTCAGGTTGAAGGCCTGAAGGGAGTGGCAGCTCAATTACCCCCGACTGCCTGCCTGACCCTAACCAAGGGGGTTGTTGACCGCGCCGGGAACGTGGACCGAACCCGCCGTGTGAGGTCTTTCCGTTGAGCTCTACTTGGAGCAGGAGGACGCTTGGGTGCCAGGGGGGGCTCTGGCCGTAAATCCCTCGCCTTCCGGGTCCTGCACAAGAGGCTAACGTGACTCAGGATTGGATCTCGAGGCCCGCATACTAGTCTACGGGCAGAAGCTTGGATTAGTGATCCCTACCGGATTACTGGATAGCCTTCAGGCGGATTATGAACAAGCCTACGGGCGGAACTCCTTGTATTTCAAAGATAAAAGGATAAAATGATAATAAAGAAGTTGTTTGACATTGTTTTCTTTATGTCCTGTGATAAGATTACGTGAAGGAACCAGTGCTTAACAGGATTAATCAAGGAAGCTGTTTGTTATATGTCAAATTAATGTGGTAGGTAATTACATAACTAAAACAAACCGAGGAAAGTGCGGAGGATGGACCATGGGTCCGTCCTATGGATGGGTGGTCCCGGTTAGCCGGGAACTTTTCTCAAAATCTTCGACGAACAGAGGGATGATCATCATCGCCGAAACAAATAACAAGAGCGATGACTTAGAATTACCTATTACCCGATTCACGCTGTTTTAGGGGAACGGAATGGGACTATGCCTTATGGTAGAGAGGTCGAGCCTTGCATCCCTCTCGTTTCCCATTCTCCTTGAACCAAGTGCAACATGAATCCGCTTCGGACCTGGCGTTTCTGCGTAAAGTAGTTCGCTCAGGTCTGACGCTAGTTGCTGCTAGTTAACGACCAAATAGGAAAAACCTTAATTCCGGTCGATCCTAGGTGGGAAACGGCCAGGACACTTCCGCTACGTGGCAGACGCGAGGAGACCTAGATTGCAAAACCCGTAACATTCCATGGGAGTGCCGGGTGGAGTTCTCTAGACAGTCTTTCCGATGGACTGCCAAGACGTGTCCTAGAGGATTCTAGTGGACACGTTACAGTTGGTATCAGAGCCGACCAACAACGGAATTATTTTCATGAGATTTCATTAAAAATGAAGTAAAGAAATTGTTGCTGTCCAAACATTTCCTCATCTTCAATACTGTCTTGCAGAATTACGAAGCGTGGAACAAGTTTTTGGTGTTCCGGATCATGTTTATGACTGCAATGCATTCTCCGCATTATAGGCAGAGAATTGAAATGATGAACATCCTGGAGCAGATTTATAATCCATCACCTTTATATATAGAACGAAGATGGACTGGGTCTTCAGGAATCTACTACATAGCTGCCCACCGGTTCACTTATTTACAAACCAATCTAAAGAGGATCAAGTGGTTGGAAGATTTGAAAATCGTGAAGCTGTTCATTTTTGTGGAAGCTCACGTAAATTCGACTTTGCATATTCGAGGTCGGAGGGTTGAATTGAACTCATATGTATATGAGGAAGTAACCCGTGTAATCCCAGCTGACAGGATTAAGGTATTGGGCCGCCATGGGAAGTATGGATTCCAGCGGAAAGGATATCCTGAGCTTCCGATGAATTATCGATTCCTAAAGATTCATGACCCAAAACCCTACTATTACACAGTTCCTGTAGACAAATCCAATACAATGTTGTTCTCCCCAAACTAAATGTAATGATTGGATTATCATCACACGAGATGTTGTATAAGGCTACGCCATGTAAATATAAATAAGGATTTCTTTTATCAATAACCGATTGTGTATCAGGGTTGTTACGGAAATTAAGTAGCTTCATGATTTACGAGATAGCTAAACTAAAGATAAGCTAATGTCAATTATCATACAATAATGTTAAGAAAACTTTTATCCAGGCACAACCCCAGGAACAGGGTCCAAATTCGCCCCCTACATCAAGTACTACTGTGATCCAGGAGAAGAAGTTCCTCCTCAAACAGATAAAGCCACCCGAGTTTGACGGGAGAGGCAGATTCGTCCAGTCGGATGCTGAGATTTGGATTGAATCTATGGAGGACTACTTCGAAGCAGCTGGTACTGCACCTACCAATCAGGCCATGCTCGCCAAATTAAAACTCACCGGTGAAGCCAGATTATGGTGGAAACAATGATGCAGGGATCAAGGGATTTCAGAGAGGTCCGTTACCTGGGAGAAGTTAAAGCAAGCCGTGCAAGGCAGATATTTGCCACCTGCATATCGTACACAGAAAATGAATGAGTTCTATGAGCTAAAACAGTTAGGACTCACCCTTGACGCATACTACTCTAAGTTTGTCTCACTGTTAAAGTATGCGCCACAAATGGACACGACACAGCAGGTGTCCAAATTTTGCGCAGGCTTAAATCCACCTGTAAATACCCGTCTCGAATCTATGCGTCCATCAGATCTTCAGGATGCACTCATTCGAGCGGCACCTATAATTCAGGAAGTGCAAGCTAAACCAAGGGGTATTAAGAATTGGTCTTATAGCGACCCGAACAGAGGAGCATTCAGACCCCAAGTTAAGAGAGTTCAAGGCCACAATCAGGGACAAAGGAAGAAAGCAAGGACAAATAACGTCAACAACTTTGTTCCTACTCACAGTAATGGCCGAAACCTCCGATGTTTCCACTGCAATGAACTCGGTCACTTCAAAAGGCAATGTCCCAAGCTTAGCGAAGGACTCCGTCAAGGTGCAGGCCGCGGTCAGGGAGCCGCCACCCGTGGAAGAGGAAGAGCTGCCTGCATTATCGATAGGCAAAGATGTGATGCAGAAGAAGGGAAAGATCCGACTATGGAAGCGGAATTCGAAAGAGCGACGGTCCATGCCGCTTTACACAAGAAGGGGCCGAATCGCCAATTCTCGGTGATTCAAACACCGTCGGACTATCAAGGTAAAGGTTTCAAAACCTTGATTGATTGTGGCAGTACACATTCCTTTATCTCACCAACGTGTGCTAAGAGATTAGGAATAGCCACAGTAGAAGCACCTACCCTACTTGTGGAATTGGCAAACGGTCGTGAGGTAACTTGTACCAGGCAAACTGCTAAGGAGGAGTTCTATCTGGGAGGAAAGAAAACCTCAGTCAAATTCAGAGTCATGAACTTAGGTATCCATGAGTGCCTACTCGGGATGGATTGGCTTAAGCCTAATGACGCTCACATCCACTGTGGAAAGGGTCAAGTTTCCTTTCGAAACTCTGAAAGAGAGTTTGTTACAACTCAAGGTGAGGCAGGAGTGCCAAGGATCCAGTTAGCCAAAGTATCGCGGATCATAAAAGGGGTTAGGAAAGGATTACCTGTTTACTTGATCAAACTCAACAAGTTAGATCAAAAGCAAGAGTCTCATGAGGGACCCTCTTGGCTAAAAGAATACGCTGACGTATTCCCTGAGGAATTAACTGAACTTCCACCTCCAAGAGAAGTTGATCATGAAATAAGGCTAATACCTGGAGCTGCGCCAATTGCAAAGAGACCTTATAGAATGTCCATTCCGGAGGCTATTGAGTTGAAGGAACAACTCAAGCAACTGTTAGAACAGGGTTACATCCGGCCCAGCAACTCACCATGGGGAGCTCCAGTTCTATTCCAGAAGAAGAAAGATGGGACACTTCGACTATGTATTGATTACCGTGGGTTGAATCAATCAACAGTCAAGAACAAGTATCCTATTCCTAGAATAGATGAGCTTCTCGATCGCCTTCAAGGTGCAAAGATCTTCTCCAAAAATTGATCTCAAGTCAGGTTACTATCAAATCAGGATCAAGGATGAAGATATTCCAAAAACGGCCTTCAATATAAGATATGGGCACTTTGAATTCTTGGTTATGTCATTCGGGCTTACAAATGCACCTGCCACCTTCAATAGATTAATGCAGGATATTTTTAGACCATATCTTGATGATTTCGTGCTTGTCTTCTTCGATGATACTTTAGTCTATTCTAAACAGGAAGAAGATCATGAATCTCAACTTCGGATTGTCCTTGAGACAATGAGGTCTCATAAGCTATATGCAAAAATGAAGAAGTATGCATTCTTCAAACGTCAGATTGAATATCTAGGATTCATAGTATCATCAGAAGGAATATCAGTAGACCCAGCCAAAGTCAGAGATGTGCTTGAATGGCCAATACCAGTATCCGTCAAAGAAATACGCAGTTTTCTTGGCTTGACAGGATGGTATAGGGTCTTTATCAAAAACTATGCTTTGATTGCAGCACCTCTTACCGACTTACTAAAGAAGCAGACTTCTATTACATGGTCAACTCTCGAGCAAAATAGCTTCGACCAATTGAAGCAATGTTTGGTATCAGCACCTATTCTGAAACTTCCCGACCTCAATAAGGAGTTCGAGGTAGTAACTGATGCCAGCATTCTTGCCTTGGGGTGTGTACTCATGCAGGAAGGTCATCCCGTAGCATATTCTTCAAGGAAATTGAAGAGTCATGAAAAGAATTATGCCACGCATGATCTGGAGTTATTAGCTGTCATCCATGCTCTAAAGCTTTGGAGACACTACCTGTTGGGTAACAAGTTTACTCTAGTAACAGATCATAAGAGTCTCAAATGGATTTTTACCCAGAACGAGCTCAACATGAGGCAACGTCGATGGATCGAAGTATTGGAGGAGTATGATTTTGAAATCAAGTATCGACCAGGGAAAGAGAATGTAGTTGCCGATGCACTCAGTCGCAAGGCATTCCTAAACTCCCTAATCTTGCAAAATCCATCAACGGCCAGATCTCTGGCTACAAAGGTATCTATGCCAAGCAACCCTATACTCGAACTAGCTAGAGAGGAGGCATGCCATGATTTGGCCTACCAAACCATGATAAAAGAAATAGCTACCAAAGAGCAGAATCTGAAGTCACAAGCTAAGTATCGGGAATTTTCCACTGATAATGGACTTGTCTATTACAGAACAAGGTTATGTATACCAACAAGCCAGTCACTTAAGCAAAAGATATTATGGGAAGCTCATGACTCCCCTTTCGCAGGACATCCTGGCTATGCAAAAACTCTTAATGCAGTTAGGAAGAGCTATCATTGGGAGAGGCTCAAAGGTGACGTTCTCAAATATGTCACTGAATGTTTGTCTTGCCAACGTATCAAGGCTGAACATGTCATGATACCAGGGAAATTGCAACCACTTGACATTCCCCAAATGAAATGGGAATTCATCAGTATGGATTTTGTGGTAGGCTTACCCCAAGTCCAAGGAGGATACAACTCCATTATGGTTGTAGTTGACATGCTTACCAAGGTTGCACACCTGATTCCAGTAAAGACAAACTATAAAGCCTCCGACATTGCAAGAGTGTTTATCAAGGAAATATTCAAGCTACATGGGCTACCTAGAAGGATCGTTAGCGATCGAGACTCTCTCTTCACTTCACACTTCTGGAGAGCTATCTTTGAAGCTATTGGAACTCAACTCTGTTTTAGCACTGCCTACCATCCCCAAACAGATGGCCAAACAGAGCGAGTAAATCAAATCATTGAGGATATGCTTAGGGCTTACTGCTGTCGAGAGCCGAAGAGATGGATTCAGTACTTGCCGTTAGTAGAATTTGCCTACAATGCTTCTTACCAGCAGAGCATTCAAATGACCCCTTTTCAGGCATTGTATGGTCATGATTGTCGAAGTCCCCTAAATTTTTCTGATCCTACCCTAAGGGTGGAAGCTTCAAGACAAATGTTGGAGGACATGGATGACCAAATAAGGTCAATAAGACAAGACATACAAGCAGCCAAACATAGACAAAAGGCATATGCGGATTTGAAACGCCAAGAGAGGGTCTTCGGAGAAGGAGACATGGTTTTCATTCGTGTACGCCCAAAAAGGAGTTCTCTATCTCTAGGTGAATGCAAGAAGCTAAGTCCAAGGTATTGTGGTCCGTATAAAATCCTCAAATGCCTGGGACCCAATGCTTATAAATTGCAACTTCCAGATAACCTAAAAGTTCACAATGTATTCCATATTAGTCTCTTAAAAAAATATGTACCCAACCCAAATCATGTACTTGATGACCAACAAGTTGTAATGCCTAGTCAAGGAGTCCTTGAACTAAGACCGGAAAAGATTTTAGATGTCAAGGAGAGACAATTGAGATCTAGAACCTTGAAAGAATGCCTCGTCCAGTGGAAAGATTATCCCGAAGAGGATGCTACCTGGATGGATGAAAACTCTCTCAATCTTCAATATCCCCAGTTTATCTCGAGATGAGGACATCTCGATTCTTCTAAGGGGGAGAGAATGTAATATTCCCACCCGTGAATATTGACGTCCCGCACACGACGTAAACCTTGTGCAAAGGTTATCTCTTGCATTGAAATTATTAGCAGTGTAATGTGTGACCCGCACGCGAGAAATGGGGTCCTCCGCATTGGTAAATCAAAACCGAAAGTTCAAAACCGCAAGTCTCACAAAAACACCCTCTTGGGAGGGGCAATTTTCAATATTCAAGGCAAATTTTTTTTACTTTAATCCCTTTTCCCCAGCCGATGCATGGCTGGAGAAGAGGGAGTGTGGAGGGATGGCCCATGGATGAGTCGTGGCCTGCATGGGAGGGGGGGAACCCATGCACTGGCCACGTGTGTGGAGGCTCTCTTCCCTCCCCCCCCTTGCCTATATGAACTCCCGTTAGGGAGAGAGGAGGAGGGAGAAAAGGGACGGTGCTGTGAGAGGGAGGAGGGGACGCTGCTGCCCGCCGTTGGGAAAAGGAGGGAGACCAGGGTGCCGTCGCCGCCGTGCAGGAAGCCGCCAGCCGCCATAGTCCGCCGCCACGGTCCGCCAGGCCGCCACAGCCCGCCACCACCTCGCCTTGATCACGACCCACCCCCCCCCCCCCCCGACGTTGCTGCAGAAGCCTAGAAGCTTCTTAGAAGCTTCTTAAGAAGCTTCTAAGGGGGCTTTCTTAAGCCCCCTTCCCACTAGATCCCCATAAGTCCATTCATACCCCCCCCGGGACTTTGAAGAGAAGAAGAAGAAGCTATAAAGCCCTCCCGCAAGACACATCGTAAGAGGCTTTCCGCAAATAGGCTTCAAAGCCCACAAGCCATTCGTGAACCCATTCTTAGCCACCCGGGTTTTTCCTAAAGAACTCATAAAGCCCTCTTCCGCAAGCACCATTTATCCAAAGTCCCGCAAAGAAATCTCCTGCGTACGAGGGAAAAAGGCAAAGGTCTGGAGGCTGCATACCAAGGCAAGTCAATTCATAGACTGCAAAGGCAAACCAGAAGCCGAAACCACGCCTGCGATGGCCCCAAAAAAGTCACAAAGTGCGCCTGCGGGAGGTTCATCCCCAAGCATTCAAGTGGATATCTCCCCGAGCCCACAAGTCCAGGTTTTTTCGAGTTTATTCTCACACAAAGAAATGTTTAGGCACGCTTAATTCCATAAGGGAGAATGCATTTTACGCTTATTTTTAATGCATGTGGCAGCGTTAAAAATACATTTGATAAATTATCTCTTTAAACATTAGACAAGGTTGATGCATGTCATGAAATTGAAACAGTTGCATTTCCAGAGTTGTCCGCCTTAGAAGACTAGCTGCATGTTGCTATTTTGGAACATTATCAAAGTAATGAGTCTAAACATGTAGGGCAAAGAAATGAAATTGATAAGTGCAATTGGTTACTAGACATGGTGGGAATAAGCGTGTGCCGCATTTTAGGCAACATCTTCCTTGTAATGATTCATGAGGAAAAGTTAACACCCATAAGATATTATCCGAAAAGAAATAGAAGAGTACGAAAATGATCTTATGGACTTGCAAGTAGCATGTAACATGGAATAAGTTAACACTAGCTTTAGTTTGGTATGAACTTCATTAACTACATTGTAGCTAGGGGAAAGTTGCGTGTTGCATAGTCATCATGCAGAAATTTCATTCATCAGGAGCCGTATTTAGGAAAGGTCGCATGGTTTACCAAAGCATGAGATTCTAAAGTGTAGACAACAAGGTTGTAGGCATGGTTATTTGATGTAAGTCCTAGTAGGTCCTAGGAAAGTTAGTACCCAGATTAACATGCATTTTTACTATACCAAGGAAAGATAGAGTTATTGTGAACCATGTGATGCGTAGAAGCAATGAATCACATGTTTACATGTATTACGGTAGTTGCAACTATTTTTCCTCCTTTAGATCTACTTTATTATCTCTAGGAAGGATTCATCCTTGTCGCGAGACAAGCATAGTGAATTACCCAAATCACCTAGTCACAAAGGATTCACATGGGTATGGTTCAGTCAATACGATAGATACCCCAAACATTAACTAGGGATTAGCACGTTAAGGATTCGGCCAAGTTTTCCCATTGTCGCTAAGTCGAAACCTTCAAACCCAATAGTCCTAACCATATTCCCAAAAATGTTGAGCTAATTGGATGCTCATGTAAACAATAATCTAGGATTCCTACCTTAAGGACCAAGCGTTCAAAATTATGAAACTCGAATTGAGTTGGATCCCTAGGACTAAACGTTGTCGATTTAGTGAAATTAAGGATGGGGTGGGTAAAAAGACACCCTAAATCCTCCTTCTCGTCTGAAGTTAATTCCGTGACCTGAATACGCCATTCATTAGGGCGAAATGATGGAGGCGACACTTGTGCAGTAAATTGCAACGTCACTTAGCCTCGCGGGTTGATCGTAAGAAGTTTTGCCATTCCGTGAATTAAGGTTGGCAGGTTTTTGCGCGAGTTTAACTTGCAAGGGAAAAGGGTAGTCATCCTCTTGCTCTATCCTCATTAGGGAAAATTTGCCAAGTTAAGGGGAAGCTAGGTATTTGCTTGGACGCAAAGGATTAGTCAATAAACTAAAGCGACATGGTCGCCGGAATCTACCATTAACAAAACCTAAAAGTATTGACAGGGTATGACCCTAACCCAAAGACGATAGGAATCTTGCCATGTTGCAATTGATTCCGGATCGAATGCGGGATGCATTCGAAGGGAAGGAGTCACTCCTTAACAGTTTGCCAGCTAAACGTCCACGGGAATTGATTGTGCTTGTAACAATTTAGAAAGCACTGTTTGCATTGTTTGTTCAAGGAACTAAAGGATGAAAGATATATAAATGCTTCAGGTTGAAGGCCTGAAGGGAGTGGCAGCTCAGTTACCCCCGACTGCCTGCCTGACCCTAACCAAGGGGGTTGTTGACCGCGCCGGGAACGTGGACCGAACCCGCCGTGTGAGGTCTTTCCGTTGAGCTCTACTTGGAGCAGGAGGACGCTTGGGTGCCAGGGGGGGCTCTGGCCGTAAATCCCTCGCCTTCCGGGTCCTGCACAAGAGGCTAACGTGACTCAGAATTGGATCTCGAGGCCCGCATACTAGTCTACGGGCAGAAGCTTGGATTAGTGATCCCTACCGGATTACTGGATAGCCTTCAGGCGGATTATGAACAAGCCTACGGGCGGAACTCCTTGTATTTCAAAGATAAAAGGATAAAATGATAATAAAGAAGTTGTTTGACATTGTTTTCTTTATGTCCTGTGATAAGATTACGTGAAGGAACCAGTGCTTAACAGGATTAATCAAGGAAGCTGTTTGTTATATGTCAAATTAATGTGGTAGGTAATTACATAACTAAAACAAACCGAGGAAAGTGCGGAGGATGGACCATGGGTCCGTCCTATGGATGGGTGGTCCCGGTTAGCCGGGAACTTTTCTCAAAATCTTCGACGAACAGAGGAATGATCATCATCGCCGAAACAAATAACAAGAGCGATGACTTAGAATTACCTATTACCCGATTCACGCTGTTTTAGGGGAACGGAATAGGACTATGCCTTATGGCAAAGAGGTCGAGCCTTGCATCCCTCTTGTTTCCCATTCTCCTTGAACCAAGTGCAACATGAATCCGCTTCGGACCTGGCGTTTCTAGGTAAAGTAGTTCGCTCAGGTCTGACGCTAGTTGCTGCTAGTTAATGACCAAATAGGAAAAACCTTAATTCCGGTCGATCCTAGGTGGGAAACGGCCAGGACACTTCCGCTACGTGGCAGACGCGGGGAGACCTAGATTGCAAAACCCGTAACATTCCATGGGAGTGCCGGGTGGAGTTCTCTAGACAGTCTTTCCGATGGACTGCCAAGACGTGTCCTAGAGGATTCTAGTGGACACGTTACAAGATCAAGGAAAGAGACAATGAGCAAGATGTAGCCACGAGTAGGAATCCACTATGATAAGAGTACAATGGTTGAGCGCCAACTCATACACTCCACAAGCTCCCTCTCTCCACACCCAGAATCTGCAAGTACATGAATGGATAATGGACTATGGCCACACTTCCTCCTTTCATAGACAAAAATAGAGTTGTCCTACCACAAAATAGATTGGCCAATCACCAAATAAAAAATCAAGAGAATGCCCATAAATTAGGCCGTAGATGCCATGAAATTATGATATGATCACTTCTAACAGTGATTCAATGAAGATTGGTAATGCAACATCTTCATCTCCAACCCAGTGGTAGGTGTGCATGTACCTCTAGTTTGTATCAACTACATTTCCTCTTTGTTGCTCCTATTATGCAAAAGCCTGCAATTAGTCACCATAGAGTCCTAGACAAGTAGCAATATGTTAACTTCAACAAAGGAGGCTCTAAAAGAACTTAGAGAATCTAATTTATTATTTCTTGAAGTTTACTTTCTCTTTTATATGAGCGTGATTTTGGTGCCTTGCTTTCTCACTTCCACCCATCCCAACCCATCTTAGCACTCATTTAGGATCAATTGCAAGCAATTCATCATTCACCATCTTCTTCTTCTGTGTTTTTTGAATCTCTCTTTTCTCTCAATGTTTGCCATACATACCTCGTGTTCCCCCTGCAAACCCTGCTGTCTCTCTGGTCTATGTTTTTTGAGTTTCTCTTTTCTCTTAGTGTTTGCCATATGTTCCCCCCCACCCCCCAAAACCCTACTATCTCTCTGGTTTGCTTTCACAACATCTGCATTTTGCAAGGATTTGAATGTCAACATCTGCATTTTGCAAGGTTGTTCGATCAAGTTCACAAAAAATCCCATCTGTTCTGCCAATCTCAAGCAAAAGGTAGTTTAATAGGTTGTCTCGTACATCACTTTCCTCATGAGCCATGAATTGAGCTGTGCTGAACAACCCATTCTACATGGAGTGCAGATGGACATGAAATAAGCTGTATTAGACTATTTCACTTAAAACAAACTATTTTCATATCAAGTGTGATACATGATGAAATAAGCTGTACTACACTGGCATCTTAAATGACCTAATCGATACTGGTTGCATATTGCCAGCAAAACATACAAGAAGCTATTTTCAATATTGGGTATAACATGAACAGCAAAATAAGCTCTACTGTATTAGGTGTGTAAAACAAGCTATTTCAATATGGAGTCCAAATTTGGGTATAAGCTGGACAGTAAATCGAGCTGTGTGGCATTGAATTCAAGCTTGGGTGTAAGACAAACGGGAGATGAGCTGCACTATAATTTTTTTTTCAAAAAAAATAAAATTCTACTGATAACACCTCGGAGAAAATCCTCCTGACGTAAAATATACAAAGTACAACGAACTCTGTAAAGACTAGATTAGTACAATCGAGCTATTCAACATTGGGTGTACCATAAACAGTGAAATTAGCTATACTACACCTGGTCTGTAAGAGCTGTACTACGCTAGGTCTGTAAAGCAAGGTATTCCAATATTGGATATGAGGAATGTTTGGACCTGACAGGGATGGCAATGCGACAGTCGGCGTCCGAGACGGCGACACCCACGTGCTTGACGCCTACGTCCAGCCCGAGCAGCCGCTTCTTACTGCCTTTGCCACCTGCATTAACAGCCTCCCTCAGCTGCTGCAGATTCACAAGTCTCATATCTCTGTCTCAGCCTGATTATCTTCTGTACAGAGTCCAGACTACTCGGGAGGCCTTATAATGGCACACCAATGTGCTCTGTTTCCTAAATAAGCTTATTGTGACATGATCGCACAAATGTGCCTGTTTCCTTCCTGTGTCTACACCGTTCTACTGATGTTTGTTTCTTTGTACTCAAATTTCGAGCGTGGTACAATCCGAGTACAATTCAAGTCTCGGAGCCACACCCACAACGAAAAGCAGCATCTTTTGGCTATGGTCTATGGTCCTGCTGCGTATATACAACAGAGGTGAATACCGTCTCCTTGTAAAGAGGGAATTGTTTACCCCCATAGGTAATAACAAGATTCAGTTAGGTACCTAATAGGCTATCTTGTAAGCTAGGTTCTTGTTCAAGTGTTCGGAAGCAGGTCCTAGCATACAAAAGGAGATAGTTGAGTAGGTAGCCCTTGGGGGCTTCTATTGCTCAAATACCTATTCATTTCTTATTGACCAAATAGCTTCCATTATCAGAGCTCTCAACATGTCTCAATTTCTCCTTGACCCATCATTGAGATTTCCTCTCGCCCCTAATACTACTTTCCTAAAGTTTAGTCTAGAGTGCAACGTTACCCAGCAAAGTAAAGATTCTTTTTCACAATGCCTTCACCTCTTAGCACGCACCAAACAAAGATTGTATGCTTTCTTCATGACATTGAAACAAAGAACGTCATGAGCAAAAGTCTTGAAAGTTCCCTAATTTGTCTATTGTTAACATCTTCTTAGGGACTATTCTTCAAAATGGTAGGTTGAGTCTATTTGAGGGGGTAGCTTTCCACACCTCTCAATTGGTTTTTCCAAAAGTCCCAAGAAGTGAGGGTCACCTCTTTCTTCCATTTCTCAATTGCAACAAGCTGCATTTTGGTGGTAGGTTTAGTTGGATCATTCTTACTTCTTACTTCTCTAATTGAAATTCCTTTCGGGGTACACCATTCCCCAAATGGACCCTGATGGACTCGGCTTCTTTGGGATGATGGAGGTGGGCTACTTGCTTTTGATCCTAGTCTCGTTATCTCCTTCGTCCATTCTATTTCTGCTTTACTTGGACCATATTTCTATTTGGAGAGCTCTAGACTTCTTGAACCTTCGTATATCTTTGTTTGGGACATCAAGCCACTTATGGTTCCTCTTCTCATCAACTTGGTTGGGATCTTCTTATCTAAATTGCACAATGACAAGCCATCTTCATAGGCTACTATGTTATATCAAATCAATTGCAGTACTGATAAATCCTCCTTATGAGTGTTGTCTTTTTTTAATTGCAAATTGTCTATAATGGGAGACAAATAACTTGCCAAAAGCCTAAGCTATAGTCTTCGATCTTAGGGGCATTGTTTGCAATTTCAAGGAAGCGCCTCAAAATGGACGCCTAGGGCTGTTAGCCATCCAAGTACTAAACCTAGTAGAGAGAGATCCTCTCAGCCTTTTGATGTAGTGATTCTAGTCCTAGGCCACCCTCATACTTGGGTGTCATAGTCAAGACCTACAAAATGGTTGGAATGACCATATCAACACCATTATACCAAATGAAAATTCTCGTCGTCTTTTCAATCTTAGTTTGGTATGGCTTTGAGAATGGTGTTCTTGTGGCTACCAAGCTAGTTGTGGAACCAAGGAACATTTGTGCTATCATTAGTTTGCATGCCAAACTAGTTGAAGGCCTTTCCACTTGTTGAATTTGCCAAAAATGTTATATAAATGCTTTTGAATTTGTTCATGGTAATAGTAAGCCCCAACGAACATCTTGAATATATGCATATTTAACCTAGCTTAATTACTTTAAAACTTGATTCCTCAATCCATTGTGGAGGGTCCTCCGTCTTTAAGTATATCAAATCAATCTTGAGAGGTTGATCTTACAACCATATACCTTTGAGAAGTATTGCTAGACTTACAAAAGAGATTCTAGAGAGTCCTCACTAGCAAATGTTTGTGTTATTGTTTGCAAATAGTTGAGCAACAACAAGGTAGCTACCATTGAGTAGGGTTAGGATTCTTAGGGCTCCTCCTCTAGCCATTAGCTCCAAATTCTTTATGAAAGATCATCACCAAAGAAAACTGGAGGGGGGCTAAGGGACGCCCGTATCCAACGATTGATACACATGCAGTTGCATTACAAACAAGGAGGAGATAAGATTAGAGAATGAGTTATCAAATCTCGAGGTAGTAAGAGTTTTTAGAATTAAAGGCCATATGATAAGGTTTTAAGCCATCTTGAAATCCATATTTCCTACCATCCATTTCTATCTTAAGTTATGTATGGTCCATTATGATGCCCAAATTTATGATGGAAACATGAATCCTTCTTCTTAGGAGAAACTATATTGATATTTGCTAATGAGCTTAGCTAAGAGATCCTCTCAACTATAGCTTTTGCCATCACCTTATAGATGCCATTTAATATGGTGAGGGTGCATGATTGCGATAGTTGTCTTCTATTAATCCCTTTCAAAAACAAATTCATCAATCCCCCATTCATAGCTTCTAAGATTTTTCATGTTAGGAATATGTTGCTAAGCACATTGCACATGTCTCCTACATATGTACTCCAGAAGTATTTAAAATTTTCCATCGAGATCTGTCAAGCCCAAAGGATTTTCCCTTTTTCATTTTCTTGACAACTTGCCCAATTTTATCAACAAATAAATGGTCTAGCCAACGATAAAGCTTGATAATTCGTTGGATGTACTTGAAAAACATAGTTCAAGTCACCCAAGGCACTTTCCCATTCTTTCTCTCTGATGGGATTAAATCTTAGTGCTACCACGATGTGTGTGCATGCATGCGTGTGTGTAGTGAAGACTTTCCAAATCTCCTCATCCTCATAATGGACAACACCCTTATAATCATAGTGATAGTTTCATTCTATCTTTTGCTCCAAAGGGCGTTCATGTGAATCCAATGTATGCATCTCCTTCTAGAAGCCACTTGTTCTTTTTAGCTACACTCAAGCAACCTCTATCCATTGAACATGCGCCCATGTTAGCCTCTACTCCACTAATTAGAGTGAAAAGTAACCATTGAGCATGGACCCATCTCAACCTCTGGTCCATTAATATGAGTGGAAAGTCAAGAGTGAAGAATGCAATGTGTGTCTGTACTCTATAGATAGAGCCACAAATCTACTAGTTCGTCACTAATAATCGAACCTAGCTTCTCACAGTACAATATATGAAGGGTATATTAGTGAAATTTTTGAAGAAATTACACAAAAAAAAACTAAAATGCCAGGCCTTGACATTGGAATGCATGTTGATTTTAACTATCAAAGACAATACATCAATATATTGATTGTGTTACAAATGCTGAAGTAGGCCCTAGTATAATTGTCGATGATTATACCAACATGTGTAGGAAATCATATTACACTTGTATTGACTAATGTAGAGAAAAAAGGGGAGATCTGGCCCCTAGCAAGAACTAGATCCCTACTATTGTCCATGTTTACTATCCTCTTAGACATGGACTACCAATGTTCATGGCAAGGATCTTAAAATCTAACAAAAGCACTTTATTCATTTGGATGATGGCATATGCGAGAATGTAACTTGTGATGATGATCAGATTACAACACATATAAGTTCAAATCCTAAATTCCAAGATCTTTGACTCAAGCAAGTAGACAAAATACAATGATAAGTGTATTGTACATTCATTACATATGATCAACATTGCATGCGGCTTGCTTTTATATGCAAGGCTAACTCTCCTAGAAGTCATTGTTATGGAGTAAGATCCCCTCACGAAAATGTACACGTAGTACATGAAATGAGAGGAATCCCCTCCAAGTCATCTATCTATCCCCATTGATGAGACAATGTATACCTCCACAGAGGACCATCACCCCAATGATGAGGTACACTAATAGTTCATCCTATATCAACACATAGAAGGCATTAAACACACATGCAACTTCATAACAATCCTGAACTAGGTACTAAATAGATTTTTTTATTGGTTTTATTATGTCTTATTGGCTTAACTAGTTTAGTATGCTAGGCATAGGCTAATAAGCATACACTAGGTGTAGGCCAATGATACACTAGGCTAAGGATATGTTAGGTGTAGGCTAGGGTATAGGCCAAGTATATGCTAGGCATAGGCTAAGGATATGCTAGGCATAGGCTAAGGATATGCTAGGCTTGGGTATGCTAAGCATAGGTTAAGGGTTGCTAAGCATACGCTAGGTGTGGACTAAGGGTACATTAGGAGCATGCTAGGTTAAAGGCTATCAGGTGTACGCTAAGTGTAAGCTAGGTCAAGCATAGGTAAGTGTAGGGAGGAAGGCTATTCCAAGCCATGCTAGTCTTGGCTAGCTCACCTACATTAAATTTGGGCCAAGCTATGCCAAGCCATGCTAGGCTTGGGCTATGATTAGGATAAGCTAGGATAGGCTTTAGTAAACTTAGGCCAAGCATAGGTATAGGCTCAATGGGCTATGCCAATCCATGCTAGGATTAGCTATGGTCACCTATGTTAAGTCTGGGCCAAGCTTTTGCCACCATGCTAGGCTTCACTCTACAATTGAGGTAAGCTATACTAGGCTTTGTGAAGCATAGGCATACATTAACTGTAGTCCAAGCTATGATGTGTTAGTGACATTTAGGGTAAGGTAAGTTAGCTCTCTCTCTCTCTCTCTCTCTCTCTCTCTCTCTCTCTCTCTCTCTCTCTCTCTCTCTCTCTCTCTCTCTCTCTCTCTCTCTCTCTCTCTCTCTTTCTCTCTCTCGCTATATATATATATATATATATATATGTATATGTATATGTATGTATGTATGTATGTATAGGCCACCAACTTTTTCACTACCACATAGTTGAGCATGGGATCAATTGGCAATAGATAGCCAATAGGGTTACATTCTAGAGGAGATTCATCTGCAAGAGGTATCTTTGTATTGATTATTTGTTGAGAATGTGTTTCTCCAAAGGCAAATTGTTGTTTTTTTTTTTTGCATTTGAAATTGATCACGTGGAGCTTATTTATTATTGTAGAATTTGGTCATGTTTGTTGTCATCAAATATAGTTGTTCAATTCGAAGGTTTATTTATACATTATTGACGTTAAGAACAATGTATGTATCTTTGTTGTAGAATTTTGAAAGATATGTACTATCTTAGTAGAGTATCTTTTATTAAATTTGTGCAAGATAGAACTGGATTCAAGCTTGTATGCTTTGTTGCTAGCTTTGATTGTTTGTTGCTTGCATTTCATATTGCTTGATTTTGCTTGTTGCTTGCTATACTTATTAATTTCTTTTGTCTCAACATTAGCATATTCAATTGGCACTCCATGCTTGCTCATGTTGATTGTATCTTTCATTTTGTTTGTGGTGTTTGTCGAGCCAAATCATGCTCAACAATAGGACAAGTGCAGAATTCTTACTCCTTTAAGAGCTTAGACCACTGGCTCTCACCTCCCTTCTCCTAACATTTAGCTACTCTCAATATCAAGGAAAACAACAAATAGCTTTGAGATTGTAGTAGACACACCCCAATTTCACCCATCCTTGTAGTATCATCACAATAAGGATGGCTGTCTCATGATCCTTGTGTCATTGCATCGATCTCCAAGTTCTCACTCATTTATACCTCCTCCAAGCTTGAATCATTGTTACAAGAAGGAAGAGAAGAAGACAATGGACTTGTCAAGTGCTTCACTTCTCATTCCTCACGCTCTCATAATAGCACTTACTCCCTCTCTCACACACTCTCTCTCAACGACAAGCTAGAACCATGCAGCAATAAGCAAAGAGTAGAGATATAGAACTTTACTATAAGCTAGCACGCACTAGAACAAGCTTCTGTATTCACCTTTTGACTTTATACATGGGTTTGGGATTTAAGGGTGCCTCAATAAGTTGGGCACCCCTCCCACTTTTGCCTCTTAATTAGTCTATGTATGTGTATCATCTTCTTGAATTGGACCATTTTCCATAAAAGTGAATAGAAGGTTAGCGCATGTAACCTATCATAGCTATTCTTTTAGCATCGTGATATTTGATAATTTATAGGGGAGCAAGCTCGACTCTTAAATGATATCACAATAGCAATACAATCTAAAGTTGTTGGTGCTTATGCAAGTGATTGTGCCTAAACTAATACAATGTGATTTGAAAAATTTGTTCTTGAATTAATTTAAGCATTTTGAGCTTTTTCTTTGACTTGTATCCTTATCACTATTTGTAGCTAACATTACCCCCTCCAAGACAAGTGCTAGTCCCATGGTGCTCATCATCATAGATAGCATGCATGAGCTTACACCAAAGACTTAGAATGCTTGGGATGTTTAGACATTGTCATTGGAGGAGTGGTGGCATTCATTGGTAAGGGGGGAGGCTACTTGGTATTGGTGGTGGTGGAGGCGATTGAAATTGTGGTTGTAACAAAGTCATTGAATAGCTTTTGGTTTTCAATGGTTCTTTGACTAAGAAACCCTTTGAGTGGATAAAACTTGTAGGAAATGATGTCATAAGTTAGAATGTAAAAGGGTCATTGTTGCTGGATAGGTAGTGGTACAAGAATATTAATAAACTTTTATACCAACAATAGAAAACCTCTCATATATTCTCTCTCTACTCTCTCTCTCTCTCTCAATAGCAAGCTAGAACCATGAAGCAAGAATCAAAGAATAGAGACAGACAACTTAAGTGTAAGTTGGCACACACTAAAATAAGCTTGTCTATTCACTTTTTAGATTTGATACATGGGTTTGGGAATTAGGGTTCTCTCAATAAGTTGGGCACCCTTCCTAGTTTTTCGGGAAATCCTTGTCAATACATGCATACATCTTACTTGATTGGACCACTTTGAACAAAAGTGAATAGAAGGTTCCTACCCACAATCTCTCATAGTTTATGGGTCTTCCCATCAACTCAAGGATATTTTACAGTTTTGCATCAGAGTGAGCTTGGCTCTTAAATGATATTACAATAAGGGAACAATCTAAAGTTGTTGGCGCTTATGCAAATGATGGTGCCTAAAATGACACAATTGACATTTGAAAAATATAATCCTTTTCGAATAAATTTTGGCATGTTGCATTATTGCTTTGACTTGCATCCTTATTTCCATCTATAAAGTTAGTAGTGCCTTTTGAAGAAAATATGGCACATCAAAATATAAGAGCAATCATAAGTACAATAGAGAGAATAGGAGATAATTAATACTTTTTTAAATATCAGATTACTACAATTGATCTATGAAGGCTTTGTTCATCCAAACACTCCTAAAAATCTTCAATGGTGATATTGGTAAAGTTGGATAGAGGATACCGAGTGTAAAAAGTGGGTGTACTCAATAGCTATGATGTACTAGAGGTTAGCATTCCCTTTGTGTGTGATTAATTAATTAAAGGTTAACTAGCCATAGATGCACTCAAGCATTTAGCATTGACTTGCTCATATGTGTCATTAACATGTTTACTATAACATATCATAGCTTGAGGAATATTCCCTATCACATTCACCCAAGGGCTCTCATCCCTTGGACCATTGCCAAAGGGGCTAGCTTGTTAGGACCCCCCCAAGTAGGGCAAACCCCAAACCCCATAAACATTGCATTTGATAACTTGTCATGGGTATATTCCACTTTCTTCATTAACTCTTTTCCACTTGATCCAATGGTCAATTCCACATAGACCATCTCATAAACTATCTAAATTGCAAGGTTAGATCCTTTCAGGTGTCTAAATTGGGACCCTCTTAAGGTCCGATGCCCACCATGGCTTCTCCTCATTTGGGTACCTTACAACATTGGGTACTTAGAGCATAGGTAAGTAATTGAGAGATGGGACTTGATAAATCAAGGAGCTAACATTGATAGTAAAAAGAGTGAATATCAAGCAACTAAGTAGCATCAAGTGAAGAGAGGCAGCAAAGTATGTAATCATTTGAGTTGTACTCCAAGGGATTAATCTCTTCTATCTTAACACTAGACTTAGGAACAATGATGTCATCATCAGAAGACTTAGCATTATCATGTCCTTTCCCATTTGCCTTTTTGGTGCATGGCATTTTGTATCTTATGGCACTGTGGCCTTATGTGACCTTGTTCCCTGCAATAATGATAAGTGAGAGAGGACTTAGGACAATAGAACATACTATGTAATTTCCCATGAGACTTATACTTGTCTCTATTGGATATATATGGTGATTAGGGTTGTTGTAATTGTTGTCTGTGCATCCACAATTGTACTAGATTGGCTATGTTTGCTTTTATGTCTTTCATGGACATTTTGGCTTAAGGGTCTCTTCTATATCTACATATCAATTATGTTGAGTTTGAAAATTTGAATGGTAATAATAACATTAAACTTAACACTCATAATTCAATAGATTGATAGTTGGTTAGTCGAGGTTAGTTTAATAAGTAATTGAAATAGACATCAAGGCAATAGTTAAGTTAACTAACTTGAATAATTGAAATAGATGTCAAGATAATGGTTAAGTTTATTAACATAATTGAGGATTAGCATAAAATAAATTGTTTAGTAAAGTTAGTTTAATTCGTCTAGAAAGTCTAGTTAGCTAAGGTCCAAGGTAAAAAGAAATAAGATTGATTAGTGGAGTTAGTCTAAAGATTAATGTTAGTAATAGTTTAAGGATTAGTCATTGGTTTGAATACCTAGGTTAATTAGAAAATTGAGTTACTTATAAGCGGTTATAATGTAAAGATCAATAAGCTAACCTTAGTATATAAATCAATGGAACCCCCCTTTTTTGAGTGTTGTCAACATTCTCGTCATCCCCCTCCATCATCACCTACAATATCATTCAAAGCTTCTCTAATCGGCAAAGGGGACACTTACTCATAGCACGACTACCACTATGGATACCTTGCTAGACCTATTGCATGAAGGCCCCACCCACCCCATCCTCATGCCTCAACCTAGTTAGAACTTAGCATCTATCCATGCTATCATGCATCCTCCTCCTCTATGTTATTTCTAACTTGCTAACAACAGCTAGCATAGTGTCTAGTACAATAGTTCACCTAGCCATGCAAGTTTGACCCCGTGTCCACACCCCCCTCCCCCGCCCAAAAAAAAAAAAAACTCAAGGGTGACAAGGGAAAGATTAGCTATAGTGATGGATATATGAAGGGAAGTTGAGACCTTATTAGTATTAGTATTAAGGACAATGTGAAGTTAATTGATTAAGATGAGAGGAGGATTGTTATGAAGGGGTTCCTTTATACATACATACATACATACATACATACATACATACATACATACATACATACATACATACATACATACATACATACATACATACATACATACATACATACATACATACATACATACATACATACATACATACATACATACATACATACATACATACATACATACATACATACATACATACGTGTGTGTGTGTGTGTGTGTAAGAATGTAAATGTCCAAGATGTGGAATGTGAAAGAAACACCTGGTTTCAAGAGGAGGGTCTGCACAAACTTAGAAGGACGGGTATCCACCTTCTTGAGTGTTGTACACTGTCTCCAAGACAAGGTTCCATGTGCTCTTTAAAATGTTTTTCTTATCATATTAGTAGCCACACCCTTAGTTTGGTAAATGAAGAAGATTCTCTTGGTTGATTGTGAAAAGGGTAACAATGTATTATGTCATAGAAATGGCTAGGGCATAATAGGCAAGGAATACTATAGAGGGAGCTCACCACTCAACTGCCAAGACCCACGGACCGCTTATTCCTTCAAGTGTTTCAAGCAAACACCTATGGCTATCTCCATCTAGCCATAGGTGTTTCAAGCAAACACGTATGGCTATCTCCACCTAGCCGACACCCTTCGATCCTACTGGGGTGTAGTAAGCTTACCTCGATGCCAAATGAGTTGCCTCCTTCCTCAAGCATGCCGGTAGCTCCACGATTTCTAATGCAAGCTCAAGCATCGTCAAGCCTCCACCTCCAAGCTCCATCCTCCATAGCTGCGTGTGAGATGAGAGATGAGAAGAGAAGAAGAAGAGAGGAGATGATGGAGAGCTTCACCTCCAAGATCCCTCACCCTCACACATTCACTCCTTCAAACTCACACTCCCTCTCTCAAGCACACGCAAGCAAGCAAAGAGAAGAGAATAAGACGAGTTCACTTTTGCCACACACTAAAGAATGAGCTTTTCTATTCACTTTTTGGCTTTTATACATAACCCTAAATCCCTTTCGGGTGGTCATCCCTTTTTTACATGACCGGCCATTGTGGCAAGTTTCCCTTTTCCATTTCCTTCTATTTGCCTTCTCTCTTTATCTGTGCCCGTCTACCTTTTACAATTTGCACAGGAGGGAGCCTGATGCTCTTTTACAACAATTTTATGGGTGCCTTGCATTTAAAAATGCACTTTTGCCTTTGACTTGATTTTTGAGGCTACCCTCCTTGCACTTTTAGTTGCTCTCCATCCTACCTCTTTTGTTGCATCCACATTATTGGCTTCTCTTTTTTTATATCTTGAACTGGGATTAACATTATCCCCCTCCTAGACGAGTGCTAGTTCCATGGTGCGGGGCTTTGCTGATGAGGTTTTGGTGCTTGGTTGGTTACCGAGGTGATGTTGGGCCTTGTGTGGGTGGGTACTGGGGTGAGAAGCTTAACAAATGATTGTGTTGTTGGGGGCCAACAATATGTTGCGTGGGTGGCGGGGTGTTCGATGTTGGTGGTTTGTAGCATCCATCATATCCTGAAAGACAAGAAGTGCGCTACCTAGGGGGTGTGTCTATCTTACCGTGTGGTGCATTGTGCTCGTGCGAGTGGAACTAGGAGCTGGGTCTCACCGCAAATAATCAAGCCAGGGTGGTGTCCCACACTTGAGGACCTAGTTCGTGCTGCATAGGGGAGGTGGAGTGGGTGCGGCTTAGGGAGACATGTCTAATCGAGCATGCTCCCTAGGTATGTCTTGCCCTTGATGTGCCCTAAGCATGTGAGTGGGGAATCAAAAGGGCTAGGGGGTTAGGGATGGAGCCGGTCGACTCAAGCCATCAGATGCACCTAACTTGAGAACCCCTTGATGTAGTGCTTGTGGTCTATGTGAAGTGAGGTGGTCCAATTGCTTTACTCGTGAGGTGCTTTTATTTTCCTCTTTGTTCTTATTTACTTTTTCCTCTCTTTTTTTTTACTCTTTCTTTTCTTTTCTTGATTATGACATTCGAGGTGTAGTACAAAATAGAGGATCTATTCCTTGGGCTCTTGAGTGTGAGATGGGGAGGTAGGGGGCTTCAATGATTTACTAAGGAAGTTCCTACTTAGCCTATACCCTTTTTTGGCCTATCCTAACATGGAGCAGGGTGGTGGATAAAAATGGATGGCTACAAATGGTAAAATGGCTATCGTTCATGTCCTCAAGGAGGGCCATGCAAAATGACAGGAGTAAAGAAGCATGTAGCATCAGCTGAGTCATGGCACATCTATCTATTCCCGCATTGATGTCAAAAAAGAGCAGTGGAAGATGGTATTCTGCTGGTGTGGGGGGTTGCTTGAGGAGTATCATAAGTAATCTAATATAGTTACATGTTGTTACAAAGGCGAGGTCTGGGTAGGAAGAGAATTTCACTAAGAAGTTGTATCGGCCATGGATGTTAGGATCAAAATCTACTCCTACCCTCTGAGGATATGGTAGATAGGTCAGATCATTTTGCTCGAAGGGAAGGAAGCCACAAAAAAACATCCATGCATCTACATTGCCATTCCAGACTCTTCTCCTCCTTTTAGGTTGGGATTCATAGCCTTTCACTGTGTGGGGTACCTCCCCAACCTTATTTTCCTAGTAGTCTAGAGATTTTGTCCCCCATGCGGTTGGATTCTTCTCTCTTTCGGTGAGCCATTGGTCATCAAGCCTTCTTTCCATGGTGATCACCTCCTTTACTGCTTCGATGGATAGCACTTTGCTCAAGGCCGCTAGGTATCAGAAAGTGAAATTAAAGGGCTGGCGGCAGTTTTTCCACTGCTCCCATACTAGTAGCTCCGTATTCCAGTTCATGGGTGAGCAATCTTTCTTCAGTGGAATAGGAGGCTCTGGGACTGCAGGCAATTGCGCTTTTGTCCTTTTGCATGCCTGTTCAAGCATTCAAGCTCTTTTCTTTTTAGCCTTTGCTTTCCTTTCTGCTATGGTATCTTGCTCTTGAGGGGGTTTTGGCTATGGCAAGGGAGGTGGTGGAACCCACTCCTCATCTCGTTGAGCCCTGTCATGGCTTGATCATCCTGTTATTGCTTCCTGTGGCTATTCTTGGAATCCTAATGCATTAACCTACTATGAATCAAGCCCGCTCTTACAAATTTTCGCACTGAACTTGCTAAGTCAGATTGAGTCTTATGCCCTGGATTTGGGAGCACAACCCTTGTTTTATTGCCTTGTGAGCTATTTCCGTCTTTCTTTTAAGCACATCAAATTTCTCCTCCTCTTTAGAGAGTGTGATGTCCAAGATTGTGCTGAGGAAGGCATGTTGCTAGGCCTCTAAACTAGCTTGAGTGGCATCTGCCCTGTTTTCTGCTAGTATTCTGCTTCCTTTCGCAAGGACCAAACGACTCACCAGGTCCTTCACTTTCTTCTTACTCTTGGCCTCCCATTTCTTTGCCTTCTTTTTCATTTCTTCCAAGCCCTCACTTTGCCTTTGTGACAGGGCCACTATCGTCGGCTCGTGCCCCTTCCATTTCTATGCAATTTCTTCTTTCTCCTTTGTTAGGCACTTGATCTCTCTTTTCAATCTCCCTTGTTCTTCTATTTCCCTTTGCACTCTATACTCCACTTCTTCCTTCTCTCTTTGAGATTCCTCTTGTTCTTGCACTCTCTCTGCCTCTAGTGCATCAAGCTCTTCCATGTCTTCCTGGAGCCTTCTTATCTACGTTTCGAGCTCCACCTGTTGTAGAACTAGGAGCTTGTACTCCCTTCGCATTCCAACCAGCTCCTAGTTCTCTTCTTCTAGTCTTTTTCACCAGTGTTTCTCCTTATCTTCCTTGGCCTTGAGTTCTTTGGCCTTGAGTTTTGCTTTTAGCTCCTTAATTTCTTTTTGTTGCATGGCCACTTGGCATGCCTTTTCTAGTTGGAAGTCAGACAACATTTCTCTTTCAGCTTCTAGCTTTGCCATTGCGGCTCTCTTCTCCTCCTTTTCTTTTTCTAATTTAGCGTAAAGCTTATTGACATGCTCATCCTGATTAGTGGGTTGCAGCCCCATAGTAGTGGTGACCTCGACTCTTTGTCGCTTGGGCCCTGTTGGGATTCAACAGGGCCGCACCTCTACCGGTCTTTTCATTCCTGTTATTGGGGTCCCTGTACTAGAGTCGGGTGTTGGGGTATGTGCTTTGTCAACTAATAACTGCACCCACACCATGAGGTTGATGGCATCAACCATAGTTGGGGTGCCCGGTGTTATTGCAATGGTTGGGATGGTTGGCAAGATGGTGGGTGGGATCAGATGGAGTGCGGCCTTGTCATTTCCCTCTAGAACAAGTGGAGGTAACTCTTTTGGCACTTGCCACTGCTGTCTTGCCTTGGCGGACTCATTGCTGCCGACTCCTCGTGCCTGTATTGCTACTCAATGGACATGTGCATAGCTCGTGCCAAGTCCTCTTCTTCCTTCCTTCTCAACTCTTCATCTTCTTCTTCCACCTTCCTTCTCCTTTCCTCCTCTGCCCTTTTTGATTCTTCTCTTATTCTCTATAATTTAGCATTCTGTTTGTTTCTTCTCTTCTGTGGCTTTCTTGGACTTTCTTTGCACTTTTATTAGCTCTTCCTTCTCCCCTTTTGTCATTCTCTCATCCTGCTTTTCCCGTGTTGTCTTTTTCTTGGGCTTTTTTGGTTTTCTTTTGTTGGACTTGGCTTCTGGTGCTTCCTCCTTGTCATTAATTGTTCTTTCACTTGACTATTCTCATTCTCGACGAAGAGGTGACCTTCCATGTGTTTCATTAGCTCCTTCCTCTCCATCCTGCGCCACCTTCATAGCTTCCTGGATGAGAATGGTCAAGATTCCCCCATACTCAATGAATGAGGCTTTGGATGATGGTTTCTTTCTCTCAGCTCCCTTTGAACCCAAGGATTCTCCACCATCCAGCTTGCTTCCTAGGGCTAATGCCTTAGCAGATTGATCAATGGTTTTTCGCACATAGCTGTTCCAGTCAACTTCATCCAATGCATGAGCTGCCAAGCTCTCCAGCATGGGCACACTGATTTTGTGCATGAGGGAGTTGTATCGTTGGTTGGAGAAGAGGGAATGTATGACTTTCACCTACATTTTGATTTATGGGTTAGGGATGTCTTGAATGCTTATGCCGTCATTCATCAAGACTTGCTCCTTCTTCATGTTCAGCATGGCATAGACATCTCGCTTCTCTCTCCTTTCCACCTTGGATTCTAGACCCAGTGTCTTCTCCATGAAGGCCTTATTAAGCTGAATTTGAACTTGCTTAGCTCCTGCTCCCCTCCCCACAGTCATCATCCCACATTCCCTATTAGGGTTTTAGGCCCTAAAAATTTCCACACATTTGGTGTGGTCGACCGGGGCTCTTGTCCAAACTTCTCGAGGTACTTGGCTAGGTTGCATTGCTCCACGACCCTTTTTGCAGCATCCTCCTTAGCCACCACCTCTGTAATATTGTGGATGCTTCGAAACTTGAGTTGGTTGTAGGTGCGACTTTCAAGGAGAAGGCCATACTTTGCTCTTTCCTCGTCTGTGAATGGAAGATGATGGGCATTATCCTGTTGTGTTGCCATCTTCAGCTCCTGTCATAAAACCATGGTTCACCATTAGCATTCTTAAGACACTTTCTTGTTGGAAGATAAACAGGAGTTGATCATGCTTTTATGAAAAGAAAAACATGCTTAAGCATTAAAATAACATTTTCATTTGAGCATTTCTATTCATTCCCAAAATTTTATGACACTTTTTCTTAATCACAAGTTAATTTTCATCTATTTTTGACGTTGATTGAGACTTAAAATTTTCCTCATATGTTTCATTCCCCTTACATGTTTGATTTCACCCATTGATTTCACCTTACTTCCTCCCCCCTTGGGAATGAGAAGAATCCTTCCTAGGATTAGAGGTTGAGAGGTCAAGAGCATTCAACGTGGGTTCTTGGGGCTTTACTTTTGCATGAGCCAAGTATAGAAATCTGGATTGTATTCTAGATGAGCATAGTGGTCCATGTCAAAAGGACGGATACCTACTCGAGTGATGTAGGTGAGGACATCCATGAGGAAGTCACTGGATTTTACTTAATTGGCAATGTGTAACTCCTCCTTAGTTAGAATTTGATCCAAATATGGGCGGGTCAAGAGGTGCTCTTCTAGGGATGGTTTACAGATGGTGGTCAACACCCTATAGGAGGTTGGAGCTACATATGTGGGGTCATATTCGAGGTTTTGATGGCACGTCGTTGCTTAGCACTAGTCATGATTTAGTAGCCATCTAGCTCCCATTGAAGTTGGAGAGCATACCATTTCCTCAAGAAAGAAGTCGGTGTTAGCGAGCTGTTTTAACTCCTCGATTTCTTGGTCTATGGCAAGGACAATGCTCTTGTGGTAGGACGTAATGAGGCATTGGTTTCGTGCATATTCTTTGGATATCTCGATGGCAATTAGCTCCTCAGCTACTTCAGGATCTTAATGAATAAAAATTATGATTCTTCCTAAGAACAAGGGAGTATATGCACTTCCATCGCTATAGGCTTGTCCTAAAAGACCTAAATCCAGCCTGTTGTAGCTGTTAGCAAGTGTCATAAAGGTAGCATCCAAGCGTCTAAGGCAAGTAACCAAGTCATCCCCTGTATTCTCCACTAAGTTTGTGGCCAAGGTTAGAATTGATCTTCACTCATAAGAGCATCTAAGGCCGATTGGTGGTTGAGGTTTGAACAAACTAGATAGTTGAGCAAGTGATTGTTGCAGCTTGGATTGCTCCTAAGGTTGTGGCTTAGCCTCTTGTTTGCCAAGCTCGGTTGGAGTTACGGGTGCCACGCTACTAGATGCTTTGGAGGCCTTAAGGGAACAAGTGGGATCAAGTTGAGGCAGCTTTTGTGAGTGGATTGTAGTTTTTGTCGATAGCTCATTCAGCTTAGGCTCTGCTCGCCTAGGCTTTTGAGGTTCTATGGGTTTCGCAACAACTTGATTCTTTTGTGGCATGTGTGCCTAATTTGCCTTAATGCTTTGGGTGGTCAAGCTTGAGGGCGATGTTTGAGTAGTGCCCTTGGCCGTCTTGGCTTTGGGTACCCATATCCATGTATTACCCTTGCAATATCCTTGAGCTTGCAATAAGGTTGTGAAGACCCATTGCGATTTGACTGTTTGTCAATGTTGGTAGTTTTTTCTCAATCTTCTAGGTTTCGAGTGCGAGTTCTTAGTGTTGCAGGGTCATGGGAGTCTGCTTCTAGGTGGCGGGCCTTGATGTTTAGGCGTTCATTGAAGCTTTGGTTCTTGTAGGCCTCAACTTTGGATCTAGTGATTTGCTCGACTTGAGATTTGGCGGGTTGTGACGGGTCACGACCCCCCTCCTTAGAGTTGATGGTGGGTTTCTCTATCGGTGGCAATGTACTACAATATGTCTATTGAGGAATGTAATGGTAAATTGCAGTTTGTTATAAAATTAGATGAAAGTGAGGTTGTTAAAGGAGCAAAGCTTGAAAGAGTTAGTGTAACTCTGATGAATAGAGCTTTACAATTTGAGAAGAGCAACCTAGGGAACTTTAGTGTTCAATCTGAGCGCCATGAAGGGGTGGCATAGCCCTTGCTAAAAGTGGTGACTATACACACGTTGCCTATGGCGAGGTGAATGCACTGGGACTCATAATCAACATTGCAATGATCTTACTTTTTAAACGTGCGTTCTAATAGTGATTTCGTACTTGCATCTTTAGTGTTCAGCAACACATAAAAGATCATTAGTATGCTCTCAAACTCGATAGAGATTGTTACTTTGCACTTTCCCAAGAGTGCATATGATCTGCCCCAAAGGGGCTAAGTTTGGCATTAGTGGGCTGTAATTGTGGTTTGCCAATTTGGGTCAAATGATTGTGAGTTAGGACATTAAAGTTAGCTCCCTCATCAATCAGTGCATTGAGGGCGGTGCTTGGCAGTGACCATTATGCTTAAGTAAGTAGGTTCTATTGTTTTCTCATCCTCATCTTCAATCTTTGTACTTGTGGCCACTTGTACGTTGACAGGGGATTCTAGCATTGGAGGTTCATGTAATGGGTGTGTGGGAGGGTAGCACTTCTTGATGGGACTACCATTAAAGAAGCCTATGCCCTCTCCCTCTAGGATTTCAAGTTCCACATTACCGGTTCCACTAATGGCGCGGACTTTGAAAGGCCCTAGCCCTCTAAACTTCATCTTTTGTTTATGAACCTTGACTAAGTACAAGAGTACTAAGTCTCCCTATTCGAAATCTTGCTACTTGACATGCTTATCAAACTAGCTTTTGCGACTTGCCTTCTCACATATCAGTGCATGGGTGGCTAGAAGTCAAGTTTCCGATAGGTGTTCGAGCTCCATCAGGCGCTTTGTCTATTCCTCCTTTCCATCCCATCTCTCTTGAAGAGTGACTCTTAGGCTAGGAATGAAGAACTCTACGGGCAAAATTGCTTTAGTTCCATAGGTCAACTTAAAGGGAGTCTGTCCTACAACCGTTTTATAGGTTGTGCGCAGCGGTAGGCCCACAAGGCTACCATTAATTTGTTATCCTAGTTGTTGTGTGAAGAAAATACTACTTTGGTTAGGATGTTCACTAAGACTTTATTGGTAGGCTCAACCTGGCCATTTGCCTGAGGATAGTAAGGTGAAGTCTTTTGATGGATGATTAGGAAGGTAGACATGAGGTGAGTGATCACTTCATTAATGAAGTGTATGGCTTAGTCACTAACTAGTTCGATAGGGCAGCTGAATCGTGAGATCACATGCTCCCATAAGAACTTGACAGTGGTCCTAGTATCATTCTTCCGAGTTGCTCATGCTTCAACCCACTTCGTGAGATAATATGTGGCAACGATGATGTATTTGGCTTGCGAATATTGTGATGTACGACTAATCAGCCTGATAGGGGTTAGTTCCATTTGATCATTGCAAATTGGGACTTTGGTCTGTTGGCACTTATCATAATGTTCTACGAATCGTGTTACATCGCGGAAGAGAGTAGGCCACCACAGTTGAGACTGCAGCACCTTGCGGGCTATTGTATCTCCGCTACAGTGCCCTCCTACAATCCCACCATGTGTCCTTGCCAGTATGTCATGCATTTCATGCTCACACATACATCTATGTAGCAACCCGTCTTGCCCTAGTCTATAAAGTTGGCATACTATCAACTAATAGGGTTTGATTTTAAGGATGAGTTGCCTAAGTCGGGCCTTCTTGATGGGTCGATCAGGGAGTCCATGGTCAAGCACTTAGACTATGTTATCTGCCCAATATGGTATCAAATTAACCCTAGATAAATATCTCGCACTATACAGGTGAAATAGATGCACATCTGGTAATTCGTCTAGGATGCCCTGTCTAGTGGCTTCTCTTATGGGTATGCAAGACATATGGTCGGCCATGTAGTGGTACTTCCCCTTGTGTATTACTACGGAGAAGTCAAATTCTAAAAGTAGAAGTAATCATTGAGCAATGCACCCGGTAGTGCAAGGTTTATTAATAAGATAAGGCAATGCCTGATGGTCAACAAAGAAGGTAAAAGGCGTGGCCAAAAGATAATGCCGAAATTTCTTTATAGCAAATACTATGGCTAGGACCTCTCTTTCTGTTGTCGAGTAATTCATTTCTATATCCGTGAGTTGTCTGCTAGCAAATCTCATTGGATAGTCTAGATTGTGTTCACCAAGTTGGCACAACATGACTTCCACAACGAATTTCGAAGCATCGATGTGAACATGGAAGGTGATTGTCTAGTCTGGGGCTCATAGAATTGGTGCAGTGGTTAGAGCCTTTTTCACTTTCTTATATGTGCATTGGCATTTCTCGGTCCACTCGAATATAATCAGCAACTTGTATAGAGGTTTAACAATCAATGCATAGTTCAACACAAAGTGCCGATAATATCATGTGTGGCCTAGGAAGCATTGAACTCCCTTGTAATCAGATGGTGGTGGAAGATCGACAATAATCCCGAATTTTAAGAAGTATGTGACAACGCCGTTCTTCGATACCACGTGCCCTAGGATGCATCCGTGCTTTACCCAAAACTGACACTTCAAGGGATTCAATGAGAGATGATATAACAGACATCGTTCAAAGACCGCTCAGAGCTTATCTAAGTGTTCCTTCCATGTAGAGTGAACACACAAATCATCCATGAAAACCTCTAACTCCTTTCTAAGCATGTCTTTGAAGATGGCACACATGAGCCTTTGGAAGGTAGCTGGTGCATTAGTCAACCCAAAGGGTATGACTATGTAAGCAAAGACACCCCACTTAGTGGCGAATGCAGTATTATGCCTATCGTCAGGATGCACTTGCACCTGATTGTATCCTGAGAAGCCATCCAAGAAACTGTAGGCGAGCATATGCTCAGTGTATGGCAATGGATAATTGTCTCTCTTCGTACTAACGTTTACCTTCTTGTAGTTGACGCACATTTTGATCTTTCTGTTCTTTTTCAGCACGATCACTATAATGGGCGAGACCCAGTCCATGTGCTCAATCTCGTAAATGAATCCTACTCTCAACAGCTTAACAATTTCCTCTTTCACTATGTGAGTGTGCTTGGGATTTATTGCATACGGTCGCTGCTTGACTAGCATTGCATCGACCATCATGGGTATGTTGTGAGTCACTACACTCAGATCTACCCCTTTTAGCTCATCAAGGGACCAAGCAAGCATGTCTACATACTCTCACAAGAGAGAAATGAGACTTGCTTCCTCTTCCTCAGTCAAGTCATCAACTATAAAGACAAGTTAGGGTGTCTCCCCTTCCTTTGGCCAAATTGACCTCCTTGACCTTGGGGGGTCCTTCTATTGGTTCGCTAGCTTGACCCTGGCATTTGGCTCCTAGTAAGATCACTATTTTATCACCATTTTTGAACTTTGTGAATTGCTTTGGTAGGTCTTGCAGATTCCTTTGCTCATCAGCCCCAGTGGTTCATTGGGCTACTTCCTCCTTCACCCTTCAGTGCCTTAGGTGAACGGGTAGGTCCCCTTTGGTGCATATAGTCTTAGGAGGTTGATGTATTTCAGGATCACTATCTGAGCTTATTTCCGACTCAAAATCGAACTCTCTGTCTTCACTACTAGAAGAGGGAGTCTCTCTTGGAGGTTGCGACTCAGAGGGTGAATCCATCTTGAATAATGGTGTGGCACTTTGTTGGACTAAGCATGCTTGCTTGTAATCTATCCCTTCTATGTGCTCCAACCATGTGCGGTCACAATCCATGCACATGACTCCTTTCTCGATCTTAAAAACATTATTTTTGGTCACTAAGGCAACAACAGTCCTCATATTCATTGTTAGTGCTATCTTCATCTGACTACTTGTCATCTCCTAAGTATTGATAGGGCTCCTCCTTTTCATCGGTTACTAAGGCCCAATCGTACATTAAGTCTAAGTTGTGCACTTTGGTTCATCGCTACTTAGGTTTGTCCAAGAGATCTTAGAGAGGTATAAGGTTAGTGGCTGGGTTTGCATGCTAGCTTGTTCGTCAGATGCTCTAGGATCTCAAGGAGTTCTTACTTATTGATGGGGATATGGAATTTGACAGAGTTTGGTCATTCATTTGAGCTTTCAGCCATCATGCAGATTGGCACTGAAGGTTCATCTCTGGACTTACCAATTGCCTTATTAGCCTGCTCGTACTCCTCTTGGTTCAAGAATGGCAGATCTATACTAGCTAGCACATGCATCCAATCTCCCTCATCTCTAGACAAGGGATATACTTAGTCAACGTGCTATGATATTTTCGAATCTAGGCGCCACCCTTCAGCATGGCTGAGATGGCATCTAGATCGACTGGTGTTGCCTTCCAAGTGTCAATCTCTAGCCTTACCGCCTTTGTTTTATTGCCTAAGAAGATTAGACCATTACCCTAGTCCTTTATGACCTGTGCATTGCACATCCAAGGTTAGCATAACAAGATGCCATAGTCCACCCCCTTCATGACTATAAAGTCAACGGAGAATTGGACTCTTGCGATCTTTAAGGGCCATTTCTTTAGCACTGTGAATGGCCTTACCTTCATTTTGTTAGCTAGCGTGACATTAAACCTAGCATTCTCAACAAACAGGTTTCCCCAAGCCTCTTGGAGCAGTGTGTGCCTAAGCGCACTAACTCCTACCCCTATGTCTACAATTCCCTTCCATGTGGTATCTCCGAGAGCTAAGATCGGTAAGAAAACATGCATTTCCGTGCCTTCCCAGAAAGCATTGATGTGTAAGGATTTGGGCATTGAGTGTAGTGTTAGACGTGGTATTTGCATCTTTGCATCATGTCCGTTCAAGTTAGTGGTAGCTTGCTCCATCGAACCTTCAACCCATTGTTTTAGCTCTTTCCATAGCGTTAGGTGGTGATGCCTAAGCAGGTCTCCTAGGCTTAGTGCCACACGGTAGTCACTAGTGTGGTGAGGAGGTTATTACCTGCTTGCTTTTCTCCAAAGCTTGCATTTCTAGGCTAATGGCTTGACTTATTCACTAGCCCGTAGTATTCGAGCTTTGTCTAAGTGGCACTACTTGTGGTGCAGTCGCATGTCTCGATTTTGGTTGCGATGGTGAGATTGGCATGCTTATGCTTAAGAGATCATCGGTCTCATCTTCCAATATGGGCTCAAAGTCTTTTAGGTGTTCTTGGGCCTCTTTCACCCACTCCTTCAGTTTTCTTGATGGCTTCAACTTGGCGCTTTGGGTTGGGGTATTCCCTATCTTCACATTTCCCTTCTCAGTCAACTTAGGAGCCAACATTTTTGCCTCTACATCTAACACCTTTTTTCCAGTAGGCAGCATTGTGGTACTCTCCGTCTTTAGCGTGACCTTTGCATTATTGCAGTTGTGATTATTGATAATCTAGGACTCCACCACAATCATTATCCATCCATTACACTAGAATATGCAACAATTTGAATTCATTATCCATTGTAATCAATGTGATAATGATTAAATACCAATGGAGCTATAGCCTAAGACGCTACCTATGTTGGCTAATGTCAATGTTGCTCTAAAAAGTTGATAAAACAAGCTATCTCCCAATCAATTAATTAGTAGTAATATTGAGGTTATCGTATCATTAACATTGTGGGAGCTTTCGCTCAACCACCAAGACCCACGGACTGCTTATTGTTTCAAGAGTTCCAAGCGAGCTCTAATGGCTATCTCTCACCTAGGCGACGCACCATCGATCCTACGAGTGTAGTGAGCTTACCTTAGTGCCGATATGAGTTGCCTCCTCTCTTACACACACCGGTAGCTCCACGATCCTAGATGCAAGCTCAAGCATCCTCAAGCCTCCTCCACCTCCAAGCTCCATCCTCCATAGCCGCGTGCGCAAGAAGAGAGAAGAGAAGAGGAGATGGTGAAGAGCTTCACCCTCTTGATCCCTCACTCTCACACACTCACTCCCTCACACTCTCACACTCCCTCTCTCAAGAGCACACACAAACAAGAAGATGAGAAGGAGAGAAGAAGAAGAAGACTCTTGTTGCCACACACCAAAAGAATGAGCTCATATTCACTTTTTGAACTTTATATATACAAACCCTAAAATCCCATGGGCACCCATCCCTTTTTTACATAACCAGCCATTGTGGCAAGGTCCTTTTTCCATTTCCCTCTTCTAGCCTTATGCCTCGAGCCTACACCCATCTAATATTTTACAATTGGCACAAGAGGGAGCCTTGAGCTCTTTTACAAGAGTTTTTCGAGTTTTTTGAGGCGCCTGTTCATTTAAAGTTGTGCTTTTTGCCTGGTTCATCTGTAGAGGCCGCCTGCGTGTTTTTGCTCTTTTTCCATCTTCCTTTTGCTTTTTCCTTCATTTTTTCGCCATCTCGACTTGGGATTAACATTACGCCCCTCCTAGACGGGTGCTAGTCCCATGGCACTTCGACGTTGGGTTGGTGTAAGGGTGAGGGCCACATGTAAACTCAGGTGCTTGTGGAAGCTTGAGAATGATGTTTGTCGGAGCAACTAACTGGATGTCATGGGTTGACGAGGGCCTTTGAAGTTGGTGGTTTGGTGCTTTTGGGATGCCTGAAGAAGAAGATGCAGTGCTCTACCTAAGGGGGGGTGCGTCCTCAGCAAGTTGGTGCATTGTGCTCGTGCTAGTGAAATGGGGAGGTGGGTCTAACCGCAGGCGAGCTTGGGTGATGTCCCACACTTGAGGACCCCATTTGTGCCAAGGGGGGTGCGGTGCCAGTGACTTAGGGTGACAGGTCTACCTCGAGGTGAGTGTTACCTCCCTGGGTGTGTCTTGCCCTTGATGGGCACTAAGCGTGAAGTGGGGGAGAAAAAAGGGCTAGGGGGTTGGGAGTGGAGCCGATCGATCGAAGTCACCGGACACGCCTAACTTAAGGATCCCTAGGCGCAGTGATCGTGTTTTTGTGGTGATAAGTGCTTCCTCAAGTGGGTGATGTTGACCAGTCAGTTTTCTTTTTTTTGGGAATGAATGATAGCTAGGCTTACTCCTCTTCGTCTGAACGAGGGGGGGAAGGAGGGCAGATGGATTTGCATAAAAACTGGTGGCTTTGCATGTACCCTTTTAGGTTCATGCAGACGTGGAGAGAGGTGGTGGAAAGGAAGGGGTGATTACACCTAGTGAATTGGCTATCACTCATATCCTTGAGGAGAGCTGGGAAAAAGGAAGGTAGTAGGCTAGCTCTCATCATTAAGCGGGCCATAGCGCAGCTATCAATAGCATTGGGATCAAAAAAGAGGGGAGGCAAGCCATTTTCCTGCGATGCTGGATCTTTCTTGAGTAGGAGTGTAAGAAGCCTAAGGTAATTACACATAGTTATGAAAGCAGGATCGGGACACGAGGAGAATTCCACGAGGAAACGCGCCATGGAGTCAGTTAGGCTTCCTAAATAAAAAAGTAGAGCATCCTCGAAGGAGGTGGCGTTGGAATTGTAGATGATGGGGAAGTCATACCTCCCATGGAGGGTGGCGATAAAATCCATGCCTACCCTACGAGGATACGCCATGAATGTGGGGTCGTTTCTCTTGTAGGGTAGGGTGTTGCAAAATGCCATCCAGGCGAGCATGTTAATATTGCATATTTGCCTTCTCCAAAGGGGTTGACAGTTGTAGCCCCTTACAGTGTGTGGCACTTCGTACACTTTGTCTTGCCAAAATTCTGCTTTCTCCGTGCCCCATAGAGTAGGGGTATTTGCCCTATCGTCCAGCCATTTTTGGTCTAGTTGGCTACCAGCCGCGATCACCTCCTCCATTACTTTGATCGGTAGGACCCTTCTTAGGCTGTTAGACATAAGGAAGCTGAAAGAGAAAGGGTCCTTTTCGATTTCATGCCATTCCCAGACCACTAGCTCCGCGTGGAATTGCGTTGGGAGGTCATCGAGGCATGGTGGAAGGGATGCGGATGGCCGCACAACTGGATTTGCTTGCAGCCTTTTTCTAGCTTTGCGGGATTACATCTTCTTTGAATCTGTTCATGTCGACTTTGAGTTTGGCTTCCTCCCCCTGCCGGTTTTCCTGTGGTGCTCTTTCATCAAATCCTAGGGCATCCACTTCCTAGGGGGTTAGGTGGCCAGCAATAGGTATTTATGTTGCTCGTCCAAGCTCAATCTAACCTCCACAGGTTGAGGCGGCAATTGTAGTCTTGCGTGTAGGGCTCTTTGCGCTATGTTGAGCTTCCTTTGTGCCACCTCCAACGGCTCTTTTTCCTCTAAACGGATAGTGTCCATGACGGTGTCGAGAAAGGCTTTTTGTTGGGCATTGAAGGCCACTCGGGCGGCTTCTGCCTTGCTTTCTACAATGATCTTTTCCTTTTCTACTAGAGCAAGGTGCTGTGCCAGTGTCTTCACCCTCTTCCCATTATGCATCGCCCACTCCTCTGCCTTCTTGTTCATGTCCTCCATGCTCTCCCCTTGCTTCAAGGTCAGTATCATGAGCCTTTTCTCTTGGTCCTCCAGTTCCCTGATCAACCTCTCCTGTTCTTCTCTTTCAGAGTTCAACTGACTGGTTAGGCGCTCAATCTCTTCTTGCTGCTCCTCCATGTCCTGCTTCCTTTTCTCATCCTTAACGTTGAGTTCAGCCATGAGCTCCTCAACTTTAGTAGTTTTTGTAATGAGCTCCTGGTATTGCATTATCAAGAGCTTATGTTCTCTTTGCATCTTCACCAGCTCCTGTGTTTCATTCTCGAGCTGCTGCCCCTAGTGCTCTTCTTTGTCATCCTTAGCCTTTATTTCATGCTTAAGATCTATGATCTCCCTTTGTTGCATGGCTATCATCCTTGTTTTGTCAAGTTGGAAGGTGGCTATTGATTCCTTCTCAGCTGCCAACTCAGCCCCACCGCTACCTTGCATTCCTCCTTAGCTCTCTCCAACTGCAAGAGTAGCTCGACGACATATTCGTCGTAATTAGCTGGCGGCGTCATCGTTGTTTGGATGGGTGTTGTTGAGGCCTCCACCTTTTGTCATTTAGGATCTTGCCTAGACGCAGTGGCCGACCGCTTTTGTCCTGTAGCTGTAGTTTCAGTGCTCGTCCCTTAGGCTATCTCCTTGTTAATGAAATACTGCATCCATGCCACAAGATTTGATACATCTATACTAGTGGGGATGTTGGGAGTGATGGTGATGGGCTCAGTGGAAGGCACCAATAGAGTAGGAATTGGGTGTATGGGGTCCTTGCCCTTCCCCTTAGAGACGGCGGGCGGCACAATCTCCGGCACTTGTGTGCTTGACCCAGGCCTTTCTTCTCTATGTGGGCTCAAACTCCCCAGTTCATCAGCTCTGCATTGCTATTCTATGGACCGGCGTGTAGCTTCAGCCAGGTCCTCTCCTTCCTTCTTAGTTCTTCCTCTTCTTCATCAGCCTTTCTTCGCCTTTCTTCTTCTGCTTTTCTGTGCTCTTCCCTCTTTTTCTCTTTTTCTTCCTTTTTCTTTCTTTTTCTCTCCTCTGCCTCCTGCTTCGATGCCTTCTTAGCCTTCTGTAATTGCTTCCTTTCCTTTTCTTCTTCCGGTTTTTTCTTCTTCTCCCTCTCTTTGGCCTCCTTAAGGGACTCTCTCTTGGCCTTCTCTAAATCCTCTTTCTCTTTCCGATGGCCCTCGTCATCCTTTTTCTTTTTCTTTTGCGCTGCCTTCTTCTCAGTCTCCTTGACCTGCTTTTTGCTCTTCTGTTCTTCCCCTTCTTCCTCGGTCTCAGTCCTATCAATGGACCTCTCCTGGTGTTGATGAGGAGGTGATCTGTAGGGTGTTTCCCCCTCCCCCTTTTCTACCTCCTGTGCCTCCTTCACAGCCTCTTGGATAAGCGCCGTTAAGACACCTCCATACCCGATGTAAGAGGCCTTGGATGAAGCTTTCTTTCTCTCTGTAGCCTTGGAGGCTGGAGACCCTCCACTTACTGGCACACTTCCTAAAGCCAATGCCTTAGCTACCTGGTCGATAGTTTTTTGTACATATCCGTTCTAGTCAACTTCATCCAGAGTGTGGGCTGCTATGTTCTCCAGCACGGGCACACTGATTTGATGCATCAGGGAGTTGTAGCATTGGCTGGAGAAGAGGACATGTACTAGCTTTGCTTGTAGCCTAGCTTCTATGTCGGGGATGTCTAGGATGCTGATGTTGTCATTGGTGAGTATCTCCTCTTTTTTCATTTTCAGCATCGCATAGACATCCCTCTTTTGTTTCCTCTTCGTCTTTGGCTCCAATCCTAGCGCCTTCTCTACCAAGGCTGGGTCTAGGCAGACCTGCACCTGCTTGGCATTTTCTTCTCTACCCACCATCACTGTGCTGCGTTCTTGGTCTGGGTCGTATGATCTGAGAAACTCTACACACTTCAGGTGGTCCGGCTCCTGTGAGAATTTTTCAAGGTACTTGCTGAGGTTACACTACTCGAGCACCCTCCTAGCTGCTTCCTCCCTAGCCACCACAACTTCTATGTTGTGGACGGTTCGAAACTTAAGCTGGCCGAAGGCACGGTTTTCTAGGTGGATGCAATATTTCTCTCTTTCCTTGTCTGTGAACGGAAGTCGGTGGGCGCGGTTTTGCTGCGACATCTTTTGTTCCTGTCATAAACCGTAATTTCCATTAGCACTTGCGACATACTAATTTGCTGAAAAAGAAAAACTCTATACTTTTGAATGAATTCATTAAGATCCAATGTATATTCTCCTTTTCAGACTTTGACTTTTTGCCATTTTCTTCAAAATTTCCATGCCCTTTTCCTACCCCATCCATTTTTCATAATATATGTCTATGTGTTTCACTGACTTTGATTTGATTTACTGATTCTGATTTGATTCTCCTTACCCCCTCCCCTTCTAGCTTGAGAAGAATCCTTCCTAGGATTTAGGGTCAGAAGGTTAAGGGCTTTCGGCATGGAGGTGTAGGGGTTACTTGTGAAGGAGCCAAGTATAGAAATTGGGATTGTATTCTAATTGAGCTTCATAGTCTAGATCACAGGGCTTAATCCCCACTTGGGTGATGTATGTGAGAACATTTGTTAGGAAGTCACTAGAGTTGACTCAGCTAGCAATGTGTAGCTCTTCATCGGTCAACAAGCGGTCAAGGTAGGGGTGTCCTTTGATGTGTTCTTCTATAGGACGGCCCCGAAGAGTGGTTAACACTCGATATGAGGTTGGTGCGACATATGTGGGGTCGTACTCTACTGTTTTGATAGCGTGGCGTTGCTCAGCGTTGGTCATTATTCGACATCCTTCAACTTCCCATTGCAACCTAAGAGTGTACCAATGCCTTAAGAACTGGGATTCCGTCTCAGCAAGTCTTGATAGCTCTACCACTTCTTGGTCAGTGATGGCAAAAGTGGTTCGCTGATCATACGACGTGATGAGGTGTTGTTTGATTGCTTGCTCTGTGGAGATCTCAGTGCTGAGCAATTTAATAGCAGAGGTAGCTGTTTTTGCGAGTGCGAATTCAAACATTTCCCAAGAATAAGGCATTGTTTGAACTTCGGTTGCGAAGGATTCGTCCAATAGATCTAAGTCTAGGCGATCATAGCTCAGAGCTAGCGACACAAAAGTGACGTCCAGTCGCTTAATGCAATCCACCACGTCATCCCCTGTTTCTTCGACTAAATCAGCTGCTAGGGTGAGAAAGGATTTCCTCTCGTAAGAGGGCCTAAGGCCTATGGGTGGTTGGGGTTTGGTAGGACTTGAGCCTAGAGTTGTGGTTGTGAGTGTTCGTGATCTTGCGATTGGGTCGCTGGGACGATGGCTGGGTTAGCAATAGCCTCGAGTGACGGTGTGCTGCTTTTAGGATGGAGTTGGGAAGTCGGATCGACCTTGGCAGGTGATGACTCTTGTGATGTTGGATGTCGCTTAGGTCGATAGGCTTGGGCGACGCTCTTAGGTTCACGCATGAATGAACTTGATGGTTGCTGGTCAGGGAAGCTCTGCGGCTTGTGGTTTTGAGGTTTTACTATTTTTGGGATGACCAAGCTTGAGGCTGGCGGACGAGAGGTGCCTTTGGCCGTGTTGGCCTTAGGTATCCATATCCAAGCATTTCCCTCATAGTAGCCTTGTGCATGCAAGAGGGCTTTGGGGACCCATCTTTGACTGATTACGCGTCTATTCCTGTAACTGCGTTTGGGTCTCCTAGGTTTAGAGTTTCTGGTCTTATGAGGGTAGGAGTGTCGACTCCGAGGTGGCTGTTGCGACTGTTTAGGCATCCATTGAAGGCGAGGCTATGGGGCCTTAGCTTTGGCTACTATGGGTTGCGGTCTATGAAATTCAAGGAGTGGCAGCCGCGCACTACCCCCTCCTTAGAATTGACTACATATGTTTCTATCGGTGGCTTTGTGGCCCGGGATGAGGTCGCGCATCCCTTACTGATAGCTTAACAATGCGAACGTTGCCTATTGCGAGGCGGATGCGTTGCGACGCGTAATCGACATTGCAGTGAGCTTGCTTTTTGAAAGTTCGCCCCAGCATCGACTCCGTGCCCGCGTCTTTAGTGTCTGGCAACATGTAAAAAATCAGTGGAATAGTCTTAGACTCGACAGAAATGACTGCTTTGCACTTGTCGAGTAGTGCGTAGGAATGGGCCCCATATGGGCTTAATTTTGCATTAGTGGGCTGAAGTTGTGGTTTGCCAAGTTGAGTGCAATGATTGTGGGTTAAGACATTGAAGTCTACTCCCTTGTCGATCAAGGCGTTGAAAGCGCATGTTTGTTTTGCCCTGACCATAATATGGAGGTATGCGGGTTCTACGGCTTTCTCATCCTCGTCATCAACCTCCGTGATTGTGGCTATTTGTACTTTGACAGGCGGTTCTAACATCGGTGGCTCATGCAAAGGGTGCTAGGAGGGTAGTACTTCTTGATACAACTACCATTGAAGAAACCTATCCCTTCACTGTCCAGGGTCTCAAGTTCGACATTGCCTGTCCGACTAATTGCACGAACTTTGAAGGGTCCAAGGCCTCTAAATTTTATTTTTTGCTTATGCCCCTTAACTGAGTAGAGGAGCACTAAGTCACCTTGTTCGAACTCGTGCTGCTTAATGTGTTGGTCAAACCAGCTCTTGCATTGGGCTTTCTCACAGATCAATGCATGGGTGGCTAGAAGACGAGTCTTCGAGAGACGTTCAAGTTCAACTAGGCGTTGTGTCCATACCTCCTTCCCTTCCCATCATTCTTGAAGTGCTATTCTCAGGCTAGGAACGAAGAATTCTAATGGTAGAATCGCTTCTGTTCCATATGTCAGCCTAAAGGGGGTTTGACCGACAGCCGTTTTATAAGCTGTGCGGTAAGCCCACAAAGCTGCCATCAGCTTGTTGTCCCGATCGCTGCGTGAAGCAGAGACAACCTTGGTTAGGACATTGATAAGAATCTTATTCGTGGATTCAGCCTGGCCATTTGCTTGAGGGTAGTATGGCAAGGATTTGAGATGGATGATGAGGAAGGGGGATAGAAGATGCGCGATCACTTCATTGATGAAGTGAGTGTCTTGGGTACTGATCAGTTCGATGGGGCAGTCGAATTGTGAAATCACTTGCTCCCATAAGAACTTAGCACTCGTTCTAGCGTTGTTTTTTCGTGTTGCTCTCGCTTCTGCTCATTTCATGAGGTAGTCCGTGGCCACAATGATGTACTTGGCCTGCGACGAATACTGTGTCGCAGGACTAACGGGTCCAACGAAATCAATTCCCCATTTTTCGAAGGGTTGTCGAGCAATAACTAGGGTTAATTTCCTTTTGATTCTTTTGAATCGGAACCTTCGTCCACTGGCACTCGTCACACTGCTTGACAAATCGTGCTGCGTCACGGAAAAGTGTGGGCCACCACAATTGAGACTGCAGCACCTTTCGTGCTATCGTATCCTCGCTAAAGTGTCCTCCAGCAATGCCACCGTGTGCTTCTGATAGTACATCGTGCATCTCATGCTCACACACACATCTATGCAACAATCCATCTTGCCCTAGCCTATAGAGTTGGCCTGCAATCAGCTGATAGGGCTGGATCTTAAGGATTAATCGCCTAAGTCGGGCTTTTTCTATTGGTCGTTTAGGCAGTCCGTGCTCAAGCACTTGAACTATGTCATTTGCCCAATATGGCGTTAGATCAACCTTAAATAGATATCTCTTGCTGGAAAGGTTAAATAGATGGGCGTCGGGTAATTCATCAACAACATCTTGTCCAGCAGCTTCTCCATTGGGAATGTGTGACATGTGATCAGCCATGTAATGTTGTTTTCCCTTCCGTACCACCATGGAGAAGTCGAATTCTAGAAGCAGAAGGAGCCATCGAGCTATGCGTCCTATAGCGCAAGGTTTGTTTACTAGATAGAGCAAGGCTTGATGGTCCATGAAGAAGGTAAAGGGCGTGGCCAAAAGATAATGCCGGAATTTCTTCACAGCGAATACCATGGCTAATCCCTCTCTTTCTGTCGTCGAGTAGTTCATTTCCGTCTTAGTGAGTTGTCTGCTAGCAAAGCTCACTGGATAGTTTAAATTGTGTTTGTCAGGTTGGCACAACACTGCCCCCATGGCAAACTTAGAAGCGTCAATATGCACGTGGAAAGTAATGTCCAATCTGGGGCTCGTAGGATTGGTGCTGTGGTTAGAGCCTTCTTCAACTCTTTGTATGCCCGTTGGCATGCTTTGGTCCATTCGAAGACAATAAGCAGCTTGTACATGAATCTGGCGATCAGCGCATAAGTAAGTACAAACCGTCGATAGTATCCAGTATGGCCCAGGAAGCATTGAACTCCCTTGTAGTTGTTTGGGGGTAGAAGGTCAACAATGACCCTGACCTTCGAGAAGTCAGTGGAAATGCTGTTTTTCGACACCACATGCCCTAGGATACATCCATGCTTCACCCAAAATTGGCACTTTAAGGGGTTCAAGGAGAGACGATATAAGCGACACCACTTGAAGACTGCTCGAAGTTTGTCTAAGTGTTCGGTCCAGGTCGAATGGATGCAGAGGTTATCGATAAAGACTTCTAACTCCTTGCGAAGCATGTCCTTAAAGATGGTGCACATGAGGCGTTGGTGGCAGAGGCATTAGTCAACTCGAAGGGCATGACTATGTAAGCAAAGATGCCCCATTCAGTGGACAAGGCAGTCTTATGCTTGTCTGTAGGATGCACTTGCACCTGGTTGTACCCTGAGAAGCCGTCCAGAAAACTGTAGGCTTCCTTGCCTGCCACTCTCTGAAGCATGTGCTTGGTGTATGGCAATGGATAGTTGTCCCTCTTGGTAGCAGCATTCATCTTTTTGTAATTGACGCACACTCGGATTTTTCCATTCTTCTTCATCACGATGACTATGGGAGATACCCAATCTGTGTGCTCAATTTCATAGATGAATCCCGCTCTCATCAGCTTATCAATCTCTTCTTTGACAACACGAGCATGTTTTGGATTCATAGGGTATGGTTGCTGCTTGATCGGCATTGCATCTGGCATCATGGGGATGTTGTGAGTCACGACACTCGGATCTACCCCCTTGAGCTCTTCCAGGGACCATGCGAACATGTCTATGTACTCTCGCAAGAGAGCGACAAGACTCGTTTCTTCTTCATCAGTCATGTCATCGGCAATGAAGACTGGTCGAGGTGTTTCTTCTTCTTGGGCTAGGTCCACCTCCTTGACCTTGGCTGGTCCCTTGATTGGTTCGCTCTTTTGCGCTTGGCGTTTGGCACCTAATAGGACTACTACCCTATCCCCTTTTTTGAATTTTGTAAATCGTTTAGGGAGGTCTTGCAATTTTTGATGTTCTTCCATTCGTGTATCCCTGGGTTGTTTTGCCTTTTCTTGCCTCAATCGTCTGCACCTCAGGTGGACGGGTAGGTCCCCTTTGATTGTGGGCGGCCTAGGGATTTCTGGATTACTATTCGAACTAACCTCTGATTCATATTCGAATCCTCTATCTTCGCTAGAAGAGGTGGTCTCCCCTGGTGGGCATAGTTCAGATGGTGATTCAGTCCTCAGTACTGATGTCGTTCCTAGCTGGGCTAGGCCTGCTTGCTCAAGGTCTATGGCTTCTACGTGCTCCACAGGCACGATCACATTCCCTGCACATGACTCCTTGCTCCATCCTGAAGATACTCTTTTTCTGCAGCTTGGAGTCTTCTCGTATTTGCTCTATTGCTTGTCCTTCAATGTCATATTCCATGGTATCTACCTCACCCTCACTTTCATCACACTGAAGGATTGGCAGTCTTCATATTCGTCGTTAGAATTCTCTTCAACAGACTGCTCGTCGTCTCCTAGGGCTTGGTATACCTCTGGTCGTTGGTCAGGAACTAGGGCCCAGTTATACATGAGGTTTAAGTCATGCACTCTGGTCCATTGCCACTTGGATTCATCTAAGAGATCCTAGAGTGGTTTGAGATTTGCAGCTGGATTGCCAGCTAGCTTGTCCGTTAGGTATTCCAGTATCTGCTAGAGTTCCCTTTTGTTGGTTGGGACTTGGAAGTTGACTGGCTTTGATTTCCCATGAAGGCTTCCTGCCATCATGCAGACTAGTATGGAGGGTGTGTCGTTAGCCTTGCTGATTGTTTTGATGACTTGCTCATATGCCTCGTGATCAGAGAACAGCAGGTCAATTGTAGCAAGGACATGCATCCAATCCCGCTCATCCTTTGGGCATGGGATATACTTGGTCAAGGGCCCATAGGACTTCTTGACCTGAGCATTATCCTTGAGCATAGCAGAGATGGCATCTAAGTCGACTGGTGAGGTCTTCCAGGTGTCCATCTCTACTCTTATGGCGTCCGTCCTGTTGCCAAGGAAGATCAAGCCGTTACCCCAATCTTCGATGACTCTAGTGTTGCGCATCTAGGGTCGGCCTAGTAGGATGTCATAGTCCACTCCCTTCATGACTATGAAGTCAACGGAGAACTGGACACCTGCGATCTTCACTGGCCTATTCTTAAGCACCCCGAATGGCTTGACTCTCATACCGTTTGCTAGCGTGACATTAAACCTAGCAGTCTCAATGGGTGGGTTTCCCCAAGTTTGAAGCACTGCGTGGCTAAGCACACTAACCCTAGCCCCTGTGTCCATGATTCCCTTTCTCGTTGTATCACCTAGGGCTAAAACCGGTAAGACCGCATGCATCTTGGAACCTTCCCAGAAGGCATTGACGTGCAAGGATTTAGGCATAGAGTGCAGCGTCAAACTCGGTATTTGCGTCTCTGCATCATGGTCATGAGGGTCTGCCGTGACCTGCTCTTGTGACCCTTCAACCCACTGCTTAAGATCTTGCCATAGGGTGGGATGCTGCCTAAGTAGATCTCCCAGGCTAAGTGTTACAGGGGTAGTCACCAACGTGGTGAGGAGATCATTGGGTATTCTCTCCTAACCTAGATTGTCCTGACCAGTGGTTGTGACTGAACCGCAGCCCTGTAGCGCCGAGGCTCGGCCTTAGCGGCACTGCTTGTGATGCAGTTGCTTCTCCCGACTTTGGTTGTGGAGGTGAGGTTGGTGTGCTTATGCTGGAGAGGTCATCGATTTCGTCCTCTAGGATGGGCTTAGTATCTTTTAGATGCTCTTGAGCCTCCTTTACCCATTCCTTTAACTTTTCTATGGCCTCTATCTGTCGCTTCGGATGCGGGTATTCCCCTACCTTAGCACTTCCCTTTGCGGCCGTCTTAGGGGCTGAAGTCTCTGCCTCTGCGTCAAAGACCTTCTTTCCAACAGGTAGAGTTGTAAGCTCTCCGTTTTTAGTGCTATTTTAGCTTTTGACCTCTTCCTCCTCCGTCTATGGCTCTTCTTTCCTATTGAGGCTGCATCAAGATTGCTAGGTCCTGGCAAAGAGATGCTGGCCTGCTTCGTTTGGGCATGGGTCATGACCCGCAATGGGATAGGCATGGCCTCCCCATCAAGGTTCTCGACACCAAATAGCCCCAATGGGATAGATGGCACGTTGGCTGAACTAGAAGATGGCTTCCGCTTTGGGCAATCAATGAAGAGATGAGTGATTCCGCACTTTGCACATCTTTGGTCAGCCTTGTCTCTGTTTTGCTGCTCCCTTTCAGGGCAGCGTGACGAGACATGTCCTGGGTGACCACAAGTCCAACAAATGATTGGATCCTGTGTCTGCCCTCCTAGGCCTCTACCTCGCCCTCTACCTCGCCCTCTTCCCAATGCCATCATCGACACTGGTCGATAATCCATGAGGATTATGTTGCCCTTGGCGTCATGCAAGACATAAGGTTATACGTAGGTCTCTTCTTCAGGGTGTTCTTCCACGTAGTGGACAGGAGCATCACTCGGTGGATGGGTTACATAAGGACCAGGCGGTCTAGGAATGATTGTAGGATTTATTTCCATCCTAGGAACAGCCAACTTAATGTCGCTAGGCGCAGGGAGGGCCAATGGGGATCCTCTTCCGAAAAATGGCTGCGGCCTATTTGCTAGGTAAGGCTAGCCGTATGGTTGTGAGCATGGGAGTCTTCTTGGAAATCTACAATGCGCGACGTCGTGATCGAACCTACTGCAGTTAGCGCAAGGTCTTGGACCTAGGGTCTTGACACTCGATTGGCAAGTCGTTTCCGCCACAATACACACATTGGATATGTGGGCGCGTTGGTTGTCTCAACATGTCCTGCAACTTGGCTAGTTCCATCTTAACGTCAGCCAAGTCTTGGTTAGCCTCGGTGGTCTTCCCTTTATCCTGGGATGATGAGACTGATCATTCACTCGAGGCTCATGCTCTCTTTGAGCTTCGCGAGTTGGTCTCTTCTAGGTTCGTGCTTCTGGAGCTCCGCTCCTTTAGCTGATCGTCAACTCGGATGGCTTCCTCAAAGACCCTAGCTAGTGCATCTCGCTGCAAGCTCGAGTTGCTTGCCAAAGCCTTATATAGTTCCTTGTTCTGAATCTCGCTGATGAATATAGTTGATACTGCTCTTTCAGTCGACCGCTCTCCAGTAGGGATTCTCTTGAAGAGACTCCGCACATGGGTCACGTAATCGCGAATGTCCTCCTTCTCTTTTTGCTTGATGTTCATCAAGCGTAGTAGTAGATTATCGAAGTATCCGGGCTCGGCAAATCTCTTAATGAAGAGATCCTTGAGGCCATCGAAGTTGGATAGCTCGACAGTATCTAAGCTCGTATACCACGTCCTACCCTTGTCACCCAAGCAAAGCTTGAACGCTTGAGAGCATTGAGTTAGGTCGTTGAGGCCGTTGGCTTTGCAGTCTTGCTCGAACTTCTCAACAAAGTTGTATGGATCATCATGGGGTTGGTACTTATCGAGTTTCTTGGCAACAATAGGGATTTTAGACTGGCTCTTTGAGCCCTAGTTTGCTCCTAATCTTGCGAGCAACGATGTCGCTAGAGTCGTGGCACTTTGCTCTGCAGCCATGTTGTCGAGAAGCCACTTCATGAGAAGCTCACTCAGCGTTAAGTCTCCTTCTAGTGCTCTCTCATGGTTCGTTCGATTTTTGCCAGCCACATTCATCACCCAATGCACCTCTCGCAACTCTATGCTTTGCCTTTGGCTCCTAGCCTGCTGATCCCTATTGTATTCAACCATGCTTTGCAATGCTTTGCAGGCTAGCTTTCTCTCCTCTTCTGGATTTATGATGATAGCATCTGCTGTCCTACTGCGGTGCTCATACCGGGCATGAGTGTCGTAATTGCTGACCAGCTGTTGAATAGCATCTGGAAAGACTCTTAAGTTAAATTCCTCGTTAGATCTGCAGATTGAACTTTCTTCTACCATTGTCGAGTTCTCGTACTCCACCAAGCTATCGATCAGGTTCAGTAGACTTGTTCGATCCACTTCGTCGGCGCCCCTTGCTTGGTCCTACTTTTGCACGTTGATGGTTTGTCTATGTCTTGGGTCCTCTACTGGTGGGTTCCTTGAGTGGTTTATTTGGGTGAGTTCCTTCAGTTATTGAATACAATCCTCAATTTATAGCCACTCAATGTGTGTGTCTTTTCCTGTGCACTTGTGCTCAATCAGGCTTTCAGTTTTCTTAAGTGTACTTCAAGTGTAGAAATTCAGGGTGAGTGCAACAACTAATTTCTAGGCGTCTTATGCACTCTCGCGTTGTTTTGGGCCTAATAGGCTTGTTCGTCAAATTTCTGGCCATCGTGGCAAGGTTTAGGGTTTCTCTAATATGTTGTCTCGTTCGTTCTTGGTCCAATCAGGCTTTACAACTCAGCGGTTTGCGTCTAAGTCCCTGGGTTTTGCAACTGCCTACTTCTAGCTGCTAAGCGGCTGCGCCCTACGATTTTTCCTATTCTATGTGCCAGAATTAAGTTCTGAGTGTCCTAAGGGCTTTCGACAGTATGCGCTGCTGAGTTCTAGCCGGGTCAAGTCAAATTTCTGAAAATTTGCTAAAAATCTACACTCGGCCCAACTGGTCCGAATTGCAGGGTCTGAGTGGGTCAATCGGACGGGCTAAGGCGCATGGGCCAAGGGCCGAATTTGGGACTTGGACAGGGTGGGCTTGGACGGGCCGAGGAGCGGACTCGGACGGATTGGCTCGGACGGGCCAAGTGGCCAATTCGGACGAGGTTGCTCCGACGGGCCGATGCAATTGGGCCGAGGAACTTGGGCCGAGGGTTAAGTTTGCCATGCGGCAGAGGGCCGAATTGGTAAGGGTCCGAGGGCCGATTCTGGGACTCGGCCCAAAAGTGACCGTTTGATTTTGATCGTTCCTTGTAATTTACTCAATCGTATCAGGCACAGAGCTCCAGATCCTAGCTAAGGGGATAAGAGAAGGGATTCATATACCTGGATAGAGTGGTGGGCTCGTCGTTGGTGCGATCGAATCGAATCGGGCAATAGCTCTCTCTCTCTCTCTCTCTCACTGAAATGGTTGCAAATGAGTCATCCCTTGGCCTCTTGGCTCTTATACCCTTTCCCGAGTATGGTGTTAGTGCCCCCAATCACTCACTTGTCAGTCTTAGGCATCACAAGCAAGCTTTTTGCCATTTCTTGCACGATTTTTGCCATGTTTTTCCCTGTTTTGCAACAGTAAACCCTACCCTTTCTCTGATGCGATTTCCTAATCCTAACCTACTCTAAATGCAACAAGAATCGAAAGAAAAACACTGAAATGATTTCTCCATGTTTTCCCATCATCAAACAAACAAAATAACCCAAAATACTTACTTGTTTTGAAGATCAAATATACCCAAACTTCCTACCTATCTCAAGCTTCGTTTCGAGGATGAATCCCTTACTTCGATGCTCGATATGAGGCATGCAAGTGCTCAAGCTTGAATCCATTGGTCCCGGCACAACGGAACCAAAATGTGGAAGCTTTTGCTCAACCGCCAAGACCCACGGACCGCTTATTGTTTCAAGCGTTCCAAGCGAGCTCTAATGGCTATCTCTCACCTAGTCGACACGCCGTCGATCCTACGAGTGTAGTGAGCTTACCTTAGTGCCGATATAAGTTGTCTCCTCTCTTACACACACCGGTAGCTCCACGATCCTAGATGCAAGCTCAAGCATCCTCAAGCCTTCTCCATCTCCAAGCTCCATCCTCCATAGCCGTGCGCGCAAGAAGAGAGAAGAGAAGAGAAGAAGAGAAAAGGAGATGGTGAAGAGCTTCACTCTCTTGATCCCTCACTCTCACACACTCACTCCCTCACACTCTCACACTCCCTCTCTCAAGAGCACACACAAGCAAGAAGATGAGAAGGAGAGAAGAAGAAGAAGATTCTTGTTGCCACACACCAAAAGAATGAGCTCATATTCACTTTTTGAACTTTATATATACAAACCCTAAAATCCCATGGGCACCCATCCCTTTTTTACATAACCGGCCATTGTGGCAAGGTCTTTTTTCCATTTCCCTCTTCTAGCCTTATGCCTCTAGCCTACACCCATCTAATATTTTACAATTGGCATAAGAGGGAGCCTGGCACTCTTTTACAAGAGTTTTTCGAGTTTTTTTTAGGCGCCTTTTCATTTAAAGTTGTGCTTTTTGCTCGGTTCATCTTTTCCGCCATCTTGACTTGGGGTTAACAAACATTAAAGCCAATATGAAGAGTGCATCTCTTTCTAAAAGGAAATTATGAAGAGCAACACAAGTTAGAAAATCTCACAAGCCATTGCACAAAAGAAATTATCTTAATATGATTGAGAGAAAATATAGCCTATATGGGCATTCTGACAACGCTTAACGACATGTTATACTGATGTTATGTGTATTTAGGTCATTTAAAAAGGTTACATTGAGAACTAGAGAAGGAAAAGTGCAACTTAAAAAGAAGATATTCCTTTGAAGTAGCACAAAGACTTAGCACAATTCATTTGTATACAAACAAGGGAGCATTCCAATATCATAAACCAACTCCATTGTGTGACACAAACTGCTTCCAATGATTGATTTAAGAAACTAGACATGCATATGTGCATAAAAGAGAAGAAGAAGCAAGTGTTAGTTTATGTTTGTCTACCTAAGGGGCTTTAAGAAGAAGACTATGGAAACATAAATGTACTAAGAGCCATATATAATATCTACTTTGCATATTTTTTGAGATGTCTATGTGAGCTTTACAACCTCCTAAAAGTAAGGGGAGCCTAGCTAGGCATCGCAAGAATCTTGCCATGGATTTTGGTTGCTTCCTAAAATAAGAAATTTTTAAAGAGAAATTTAGAAGACGAATTAAATTCATTGGTCATTAGAATTCTTACAAAGCATTCTGCCACTTAAGAATTTTGCCAATGGTTAGCAAATTGAATCATTTTATGCCACCATAAATTAAAATGCTAAGATAAATCAAGATGTTATTAGACAACCTAACTTCTTAGTTTGTGTAATGTATAATAGATTGCTTATTAGTCCATCATGTTGAGAAATAAAGCATAGGATAAGTCACATCCTATGTATGCATAAATAAAGTAGAGACCGTGTGTGAAGAGTCCTAAAGGTCAAAAGTTATCTATCACTTTAGAGGATACTTAGTGTGTGTATCAATTGAGAAGAGAGAAGAAGAAGAAGAAAAACTCTTGAGTCTCCATATCTCTTGTCATTGCTCCTTCCATTGCACATCCATCTCTATTCTTTTCACATCATTATATTAGAGGTGCAAAGTGTAAGCAAATGTATGTAATAAGAATTAGCTACACCTAATTGTTTCTAGCTAAAATTACTAAATAACTTGTCAATGACTTGACTAAATATAAAGTTTGGTCATGGCTCTAACTATGAGGCACATGATCTCACAAGTATAGAATTATCAAGAGAAGGTATAAGCCATAAATTTTCCCAAATATGTAGCCAAAACACATTTGCCTTCTCTTCATGGTCCATTACACTAGCCTATCAAGGTACTACTATGCCCAAGTGAATTATCAATGTGCCCAACAAGGCTAACTTTCCATTAGGAACTTTAAGTAAGATTTATGGGCTGATTACTCAGAGAGAGAGAGAGAGAGAGAGAGAGAGAGAGAGAGAGAGAGAGAGAGAGAGAGAGAGAGAGAGAGAGAGAGAGAGAGAGAGAGAGAGAGAGAGAGAGAGAGAGAGAGAGAGAGAGAGAGAGAGAGAGAGAGAGAGAGAGGAAATTTATAGAATAATTGAGTACTTGTAAGTACATGCATAGGTGTGGATAGGTGAGTAAGACAATAGAGAAGCATCAAAGTAATAAATTGTGAAAGGATTAGAGGGTTAGGGTAAATGATTAGAGAGCTAAGTTTTGATATGTATGCAACCACATGCATAAGACCATCCATCATAACATAATATTCATGTACTACTAGGGCTTCTAAAGGACACACTTAAGGCATAGCCATTAGTATAACTAGGGGTGAAGCAAGGATGATGTATATTATGTATGCACATAAGAGAGAAAATATGTGTATGTGTGATAGGAAAGAACTGATAAGAAACATCAAATAAAGAGCTAGAAAGTAGAGAGGGAGAGGGTATATGCATGTAGGAAATTAGGAAGAAACAAAAAATATACATGCACAAACATCGTGTGGAGAGAGAGAGAGAGAGAGAGAGAGTGTGTGTGTGTGTGTGTGTGCGTGTGCGTGCGCGTGATTCTTACATCTTTGCACTTTGATGCAAAAATTTGAGAAGAATTCACAAGAAATCATGAAAAAGTGAACATTTCAAGAAGGTACATGGCACAACATTGAGTAGAATCACCCACCATGCATTGGGAATACTCTCCTCGATGCAAGTGTTTAGTTGATTCAATTTGCTTTTGCACATAAATAGCCCTTTGCAAATAGAGTAGCATTTTTGCTAATTGAGCTTGCTTAATTGCACAAAGATTTTGAATCTTTATGAATCCAATAAACAACTAAAATCTAAGGCTAAATAATTGTATAATACTAATGGCAATAGACCTCACAAATAATAATCACACTTTATTAATTGGCCCATTACACAAGATTCATTGAATGTCCTTTATACACATATACAAAAATAATAGAACATTCCCTTTTTCAACCAATTATTTGAAAAAAAATTGTATAAATTGTCTCCTCTCAGAAAAATATCCCACCATAAAATGCCACTATACTTTTTGGGTTCTACCTTGCCCTCATCTAGAACTAAATCTCTTGATGCCCATAAATCGGGCCCAAGAAGGGATTATTCTCTATTTGAGGTTCTACCTTGGGATTATCTGCTAAGCTAGATCCCCATTGGTATCCATACCACCATAGGAGGAAACTTTCATCTTGTGAATGACCTCTTGCATTAGGTATTAGCCTCAACACTCTAAGAATATTGATATGTCAAGCTCCACTTGAACTAGCATCCACTACACACCTTGGTGATGTAGTAGGACTTCACTCACTCGCATATTAGGTGATTGACATGGAAGAAATGCTAGTGATTCTACAGTTAGACTATACCTAGATAATCCACTCTTGGTTGTGGCACACTCATTATGCTATCGCATCTACCATTTGTGGGTTTACACTTAGTGATCACATGTACATATGCTCTAGTACTTTCATATTAGTATTTTATCATGTTGTAAACTAAGCTATTTTTTTTGTGGAAGAAGAAGAAAGAAGGAGAAGAAGGTTTTAGCCCTCCATCTCAATTCTTTATGTACTCTCAAGTCTCCATTGTTTGTCTATGCTATTAGTCTCTTCACCTCTCTTTCCTCTTGTTTGTGTACAAGGCAATTATACTTTCAACTTGATGTGATGGTTTCCATGAAGATCTTGGGGAGGTGTGGTATTGAAGCATTCCTATTCGACTAAAGTGCATGGACCATATTAATTTTTGAACCATAAACAACAACCAATGACACACATATCAAGGCACAAAATAGTATTTCCAAAACATTCAATCTATTTCAAGATAATACAATTGCATAATTCCAATCATTGTAGAGCATTGCATTCACACAAGTAAAAGTGCTATTCAACCAACCAGCATCCACCTCATGATTCTTTAATTGCAAATTTCCTCTCTTAGAGGGTTTAAAAGAGACCTTTGTTTACTCCTAAATGAAGCCTTATGATTTGTAACAACAATGAACATTAGTCCTTTATTATATGAATCTAGGGTTTACAATCAAAATCTAATGTTCACCAAGAGTGTCATTTATCTCTTCTTAATTTAGGATTCTTAGCTTTGAATAATCATCTTAAGTAGTTGGGTCTATACTGTGTAACACTTATTCCCTATTTACTCATGATCCTTGTCTTTGAAGTGATGACTCCCTTTCCCTCCTCTTAGAGCTATAGAACCAACTATGGTTCCAATGTCTTAAAATAAAATTTGCATCCTATAGGGTCATGAGAACATTGCCATTTTAGCAACTCCACCTATTCTTAGGGTACTAATAGCTTGTGTAAAGAGTGGCCTTGCATAAGGAGTGGCTTTTTTCTAATGGCTATAAGTGCAATTTTGATAGATATCAGGGTTGCTCACAACATGTAACCTATTAGAGAGCTTTAAATTTTGTTTTGTATTCTTCCTAGGTTGAAGACATAAATATACCTTAATATTTGTATTTAGCATTCACTAGATCATTATGATCATTATCAAGGTAGTATTTGTTAACCCTAGTTCAAGATGAAAGAAAAAGAAGTCAAGAATGTGGATGCAACAGAAGAGGCAGGATGGAGAATGGCTAAAAGAACAAGGGCAGCCTCAAAAATCAAGTCAAAGGCAAAAACACATTTTTAAATGCAAGGCACCCCTAAAATTGTTGTAAAAGAGCGTTAGGCTTCCTCTTGTGCAAACTGTAAAAGGTAGACATGCATAGGTAAAGAGAAAAGGCAAATAGAAGGAAATGGAAAAGAGGACCTTGCCACAATGGCCGGTCATGTAAAAAAGGGATGGCCGCCCAAAAGGGATTTAGGGTTATGTATAAAAGCCAAAAAGTGAATAGAAAAGCTCATTCTTTGGTGTGTGGCAAAAGTGGACTCATCTTCTTCTCTTCTCTTTGCTTGCTTGCATGTGCTTGAGTGTGAGTGTGAAGGAGTGATTATGTGAGGGTGAGGGATCTTGGAGGTGAAGCTCTCCATTATCTTCTCTCTTCTTCTTCTCTTCTCTTCTCTTCTCTTGTCTCACACGTGGCTATGGAGGATGGACCTTGGAGGTGGAGGCTTGAGGTTGCTTGAGCTTGCATCACAAATCGTGGAGCTATCGGCATGCTTGAGGGAGGAGGAAACTCATTTGGGCATTGAGATAAGCTCACTACACCCTGATAGGATCAAGGCGTATTGGCTAAGTAAGAGATAGCCATAGGTGCTCGCTTGAAATGCTTGAAGGAATAAGCGGTCCACGGGTCTTGCCGGTTGAGAGGTGAGCTCCCTCTCCATTTTATTTTGTTGTTGGGACCTGGATTCAAGCTTGAGCACTTGCGCGCTTCAAATTGAGCATGGAAGTAGGGTTCATCCCCGAGCCAGTACTCTTTATAGGTAGGAGATTTGGGAGTTTAATCTTCAAAACAAGTAAGTATTTTGCATATGATTAGGCAAGTAGAAGAAATCATTTCAATGCTTTACTTTTGATTTTTGTTGCATTTAGAGTAGTTAGGATCAAGAAATTGAAGCATAAGCTTTAGGGTTGCTGCTATAAAACATGCCCATATAGGGCACAGATCCGGAAAAAAGGAAAAAAGAGTGCTAAAAAGGATTTATGTTGTTCAAAGAGTGATTGGAAAGGTTGAGCCTGAGCCGAGGAAGGGTTTATAACCCAAGAGGCCAAGGAAGAGCTTATTTGCAATTGTTGCATTGTGTGTGTGTGTGTGTGTGTGTGTGTGTGTGTGTGAGAGAGAGAGAGAGAGAGAGAGAGAGAGAGAGAGAGAGAGAGAGAGAGAGAGAGAGAGAGAGAGAGAGAGAGAGAGAGAGAGAGAGAGAGAGAGAGAGAGAGAGAGAGAGAGAGAGAGAGAGAGAGAGAGAGAGAGAGAGAGAGAGAGAGCTATTGTTTGCATTGGATTGATTGCTTTACCTAGGTGTTTTTCATGCATTGCAGGTACACACGACTCTTCTCCTCTGCCTATAGCTTTGATCTAGAGGTGTGTGCTACATGACATGACACAAATCTTGTGATTCAATCGATTCGTTGTTGCATCGACCAAAATCGCGCAACGTTCAACCCGTCTGAGTCACACTGAATCTAGGCCAAACCCTAGAATCAATCCTCGATCCTCATGTGTTCGGCCATTCGGCCGAATATCATTCAAATGTCCACCACTTGGCCCAACCCCTCTCGGACAAGCTATCGGCCAAATCAACCATTTGGACCAACTTGGCATTTGGCCCACTTGACTCAGCTATTTGGCCCTCGGACAACCACATTCGAACAATTTGACATTTGAACCAGTTGCATTCATCCCTTTTCTCATTTGTCCCTCATCCATTCAGATGGGTCGAATCGGAAATTCAGCCTCTGCAATTCGAACATGTTGGACTGAATTTGGATTTTTTAAAGCTTTTTAACTTGAAGACCTTGGCTAACCCAAACCATTGCGTGCAAACCCCTGAAGGCCATACATACACTTAGAACACGTGTCTGGCATAAGAAATAGGTGGATCAATGAAATGCGGACTTAGAAGCGACTCTAGCCGGCTAGCTAGTAGTCCAAGCCACTAAGTAGCACCAGACTGGTTCATAGATCCCCAAATGGATCTTGGACTTATAGCTTATCATGCCAAATCCGTAAAAACAAGAGTGCGAGAGTTGCATAGTCACTTTACCTTTTCACTCATACTATTTTCTAGCACTTGAAGTACACCTAAGAAAAGCTAAAAGCCTGATTGCGCACAATGCATGGAAGAGAGTACACACACACATATTGAGTGACTGTAAATTGAGGATTGTTTGTAATTAAAAAGGAATGCACTCAAACGTAAACCTAGGATGAACCCACCAGTAGGAAAAGACCCTGAGACATAGTCTGGTGTTCAAAACCCCAAGCGTAGGACCAAGCGAAAGATGCAACAGAGAAGCTAGACATGCAGCAAGGACAGACACCATTGGAGGAGTGGATCTACTTGACCTAATCAATCTCATCGACAACCTGGTGGAGAGAGAGACTCTTGACATGGTAGAGACAAGCACTAACTATGGATGGGATGAAGAGCTCAGCCTAGGCAATCTCCTGACAGAGATCCAGTGACTAGTCGTGAATTATGATCTATAGACCTGGATAGACCACCACAGTAGGACATCTGATGAGGTCATGGAAAACCTAGAAGAGAAGAGGAGACTAGCACAAGAAGCTTTGCAGAGCCTACTGACCTACAATCATGGACAACAAGCCAGGAGCTTGCGACAGAGTATGGAAGTGCACAAGATGCAGCGAGTGCTAGCGCTAGCAAACATGAATAGGACATGCCTTGATGTTGAGAGGAAAAGGGCACTAGAAGGAGACCTTACATGCTGCAATGGCAACCTCATTGCTTACAGGATTAGGAGTTACCTAGGGCTCCAAGAGCCAGTCTAAAATCCCAGTAGTCTCGCGAAGCAGCTAGAGAAATACTAGCTAGACAATGATCCCTATAGCTTCGTAGAGTAGTTCAAGTAGGTCTATGAAGCCAACAGCCTCACCAATCTTGCTCAGCGAGATCACAAGCTTTCGACCTATGTTTAGGCAACAAGGGAAGGACTTGATACACCAACCTAGATGCCACAAAGCGCAATGACTTCAATAGCCTCTCAAGAATCTCTTCATTAAGAGATTCTTGGAGGCTAGGTACTCATACAACTTGATCGTACAACTCATGAACATGAAAGAGAGAGATAAGGAAGACATCGGGGATTATGCGACCCATGTGAGGAGTCTCTTTAAGAGAATCCCGATGAACGAATGACCCATAGAGAGAGTGGTGTCTACAGCCTTCATCAATGGGATACGGGGTTAAAAACTTTACAAGGCCTTGGCAAGCAACTCAAGCTTGCAGCGAGACATGCTAACCAAGGTCTTTGAAGAGGCCATTAGGGTGGATGACCAGCTCAAAGAGAGAAGCTTCAAGAGCTCAAGTAGAGAAGAGACTAACCCTAGGAACTTTGAGAGAACTTCAATGTCAAGTGAAAGATCAGGCCCAAGTACTTAGGACAAGGGAAAGGGTGCTAACCCAAGTTAGGAACTAGCGGAGATGAAGATGGAGCTAGCTAAACTACCAGAGATGATGAGAAGACCAACATGCCCTCAGGTTCAATTGCCAAGCACACTTCCGTATTTGCAACTTTACAATCAGTCCTACCTAGTGAATAGGTCACCAAACTTCTTCGGAAGAGAGTTCCCATTGGATCTCTCGGCACCCAACAATGCTAAACTAGTCATTCCTAGGATGGAGATAAACCCTATAGGAATACCTAGACCACCTGGACCCTATGTAACCCATCCACCAAGCAACACTCCAATCCACTATGTGGAGAAGCCAAATGACGAGGAACGTTATGTGAACCCTTATATCTAAATTGTCCCCATTTACAATGAAGAGGAGGATATATGTATCCAATGTCCCAAATAAGAGAGGAATTTATGCTACAAAAACTGGGAAATTAGCAAAGAGATGAGTGATTCCACACTCCACGCATCTAAGATCTTGGGTCTGCCCAAATCGCAAGTCCAAATCGCAAGTCCAACATGAGGGCTCTTGGGTCTGCCCTCCTATGCCTCTACCTCTACCTAACACCATCACCAATATTGGTCTATACCTAACACCATCACCAATATTGGTCTATAGTTGCAGAGGTGGACTTGATTCTTGCACTCGTTCTTTCTCTTGGTGGTGTACTTCAAAGTCAGGCCCTTCTTCCTAGACTGACTTAAGTGACTCCTATTGAGGTGGCTACATTTGTTGTTCTGTCTCCCCAAGCCCTAGCAAGCAGAGTTCAGCCAGTTGAGATTAGGTGAGACTGTTGCTCCTCTACTCCCAAGATCATGCTAGGCTTGGGTGCCTTGGCATGGAGTCTATATTACAATGCCCTCCTTGTTAGTTCTAGTTTTCTTCTTAGTTGTTCCAATGTCCCTTCTCCTCTTGGTTGTTGTGTGACATTCAATACTGTGCTCAAGAATGTGTGTTGTTGCTCCAACATTCCTGTCTCGACACCACAACTGCGGCTTTGCTTTTTGCCAGGAGGTGTTCACTCTCAAAATGGGCTAGCTTGTAAGCTGTCTTTGATTCTATTTTCATTCCTAGCTATCTATTCCTCTGCTTTTTTCTTCATCTACTCTAGCCCTTGATTTTGGTACCAGGCTAGGGTGGCAATCACCTGCTAACTACTCCTGCCACAATGTGTGCATTTGTTCTTTGAGAGCGGAATTTAGGAGACGGAAAGTGCTTAAAAATAGCTAAAAATTATGAAGATCAAGGGAAAAATATTCACTGTCAAAGGCGGCGGCTCGATCTAGGACGATTTTAAGCGCCAAAGTGCTTTAAAGGCGCCCGAGCGACACTTGGTGATTTTTCATAATTTTTCAGACAGTTGTGCGGGTTGACACGAGCTACTGGCCAATGCGGGATGCTAAGCCGGACGCCCAGGATTTTTCAGAGCTCGATTCCGAGTCCGGACGGGGAGACGGCCAAGAAACCGGTCAAGATTTGAAGAGGTGGACAAAATTTGGCCCAAATGAGTAAGTGACCCTTGGGAGCCCAAAATTTTAATGTAGCATGAAAGTTTCATGCATTTCATGGGAAGGAAATCGTGGAGAAGAAGGCGCCATACTGCGCCCGATTTTTTCGCTTCATGGATGGAGGGTCAATCTACAGCCTGCAAATAACCCCTGCAACTAATCACTGCCCTTCATTCCCCTCTGTATCCTGACTCTATCGCCGCCCTTCGCTCGCGCAATGATGCCCTCTTTGGAGAATTCTGATTTCAGTCTTTCTCTCTCCTCCCTCTCTCTCTTCTAAGAGGCAGTTCATGTGTGGGAAGGAGCAATGAAGAAAGAATGATGGAGGCTTGTCCGGCATGGACCGGATTGCTACACGGGCTGAGAATGGTGATTTGTGATGTTGCTGGACATGGAGTGCTGCTGTTTTTTCAAATCTACAGCCATGGACACAAAATCCGAAACACGCGTTTAAGCGGTAAACTAAAAAATTACAAAGAAAATTTAGTGTTTTATGCTTTTGATTGATGGAATGCCGTTCATATGGACTAAGATTTGATTATGCTGCTGATTCTTCTGAGTTCTTACTGTTTATTACCAGAAATTATGAAAAACATGCATTTCATGGCTCGAAATAATGTCAAGAAACCCGAAAACGTATGAAAAATGGGGAAAAACAAGGGTTTTGGGCATATAAATGGGGAAAACCGTCGATACACATCAACTAATCTTTCAATTTTGTTGCAAATGAACTAAGGGCCACAGCCCACAAACTGGTTTTCATTTTCAGCAATTTAAAAAATACAAGAAAATGAAGAAAATGGCGGGAAAATGATAAAAAACCATGAAAAATAGGGGAAAAATACATTTGGGGCTGCGAAAAATATAGAAAAATAGGATTTATGTTTGTTGATGTATAGCAAGGCTGGGGCATGAAGTTATGCTTCAGTTCAGCCTTGTTTGTATGTTTTAGTGCGTGTTTCCTTCCTTTCTCCACATAAAATGATAAGGAAACCCTAAAAGAAATGAATGCAATGATGCACTATCAAAACGGGGAAGGGTAGAGTTGTGGAAAAAATGGTTAAATGCCGCTGAGCATGAGGGATAATTTGCTGATTTTATATGCATTGCATCTAGGACGGAATAATAATGATAAAAATTAAAACCTAGTAGCACGAAGATCACTTCGGTGCTAGGTGTTGCAGCGAAGCACAAAGCGGTTAGAAAGAAAAGCATGAAAGAGATGTTTTGCACTTGCACGCTGCTGGTTTTTAAAATGTTTGAGCACTAGGCATCCACCTCTTTGCATGATCATTTAGAGGAAATTAAAAGTATCAGAGTTAGCTCCTGGATATGCATAGCAATTGTTTTCAGTAGGCCCTTGACCCACCGTTGAGAGCGTGAGGTTCCTATGCTGTAGGCTAGTCGTGGGATCATAAAGGGGAAGTCAAGTAAGGACAATGGTACATTCCTGGATACGTTTATTTGGTACCTTGAGTGACGTTTGTGCGGAATGTCTAAATGTTGAGCGGCGCATCGAGGGGCCAATCCCCAAGGTGTAGGAGAGTCGCAGAGGGTTGACGGCATTCAGCCGTAGGAGGAACCCCATGTGTATGTGATTCGAGCCTTTTGGCTATGTGAAAGGGATTCCCTCTGAGGAGTAATATTGGGTTAGGATCAGTTGGACTACAACGTATTACAAACGCAATGTTTAGGAAGGCAGAGATTTTGATAGACGCTCCTGGCCGCAAGGCCGAGGGGTTGTCTTGTGCATAGTGACGAGGTTCGGCTAGTGCATGAGCCAGTGCCGGCCCGTTTTTAGGTCCATCATTCTTGCTCCTAGTTTTTACGTGCTACATGTTCTCTCAATATGACTTGCTCGTGAAAAGCTGATTAAACATGGTTGTGGAACTCCATCAGGTTCTTCATGGTCTCCTTGTCTCTTTGGTTCCTTGCCACCTATACCTCTGTCCTACCCGCTTCTCTTTGCCTCTTCAACTCCTTTATTTCGACCTCTAGATTTTTGTTTTCCCTAGATTTGAAGGCACACATATTTTCTAGGTAAATATGATTCTCTCTTTCTTCATCATACAACTCCTTTAGACTCTCTTCTCCCTCCCTTATCTTTAATGCTTCTTTTAGTGTGATCACCTCCCTATTTATGATAATCATCACTCTTGCTTGCTCCACCCTATAGGTTGCAAATTCAATCTTCTTTTCTTTGAGCTTCACAACAAGCACGACCTTTTTTCTCTTTTTATTGCCTTGTTGAGTTGGCTTTGCAGCTCCTTTACCAATTCTTGATCTTGATTGTTGTGCATGCTTGAAGGCACTGAAGTGGTTGAAACTTCTAAGTGGCGTATCTTTGGCCCTTGGCGTGATTCTGCGCTAGCTGATGCTAGCCTCTTTGTTCTTGCAAGGAGGGCTCCTTCGCTGGATGGAAGCACAATTTCTTGTACTTTACTAACTAAGTAGTACACATAGGCCATGATGTTGCTTTTGTTGACCGCCCCTTCCACAATTCCTTGTGTTGGGGTAATTGTTGATGTGGCCAAGACTAGTGGGATTGGGCATAGAGGGGCTTTACCCTTGCCTTCCGCCGTCAATCTTGGTCGTACCTATTTGGCTCATGTGCTCATGCTGCCTGGCACATCCTCTCATGCTAGGCTCATCATTGCCAATTTTTGAGATCAGGAGGGATACTTCACGAATCTCCGAAGGGCGAGGGCAATCTTCTCCTCCCCCTACTGCCTTAGTCATTCTTCCTCCTCTTCTTGCCTCATCATGTGCTCTTCTTCTAATCTCTTTGATTCCTCCTCCACCCTTTGCAGCTCCTTGTTTTCCTTAGAGGTGGATTGAGTTCTTCTTATGGGGATTTTGAGGGTAATGTTTTTTCTCCCCCCTTGGCTTGACAACTCTGAGCCTTGCTCCTCATCGACTATCCTCTCGATTGAGGCTTCTTGCTGTTGAGAGGGTTGGTCATTCTCCTTTTCATTAGCAACTCTCTCCATGTTGTCTTGCTATTCCTTGTGGACTTTGTCTTCCCCTTGTTCGCTTATTGAAAGCACGATGGTTGGCTTGCTGGGATGGGAGAGTGATGCTCCTCTTGCATTGGTGATGGCTCTGGGTCTCCTCTATTACTTCTCTTTCCACCTCCTCCAAAGCTTCCTGGATGATGGCCATTAACACTCCTCCCAAGCCAATATTTGAAACCTTGGAGGTAGATTTTTTCCTCTTGGACTCTGTTGTGGTAGCTGAAGACTCCCCTCCTACAACCCTTTGGTGTTGTGTCTAGTACCTTTGCCGATGCCTGTATTATCTTCCTCCAGACATACACATTCCAGTTTACCTCATTCAGGGCATTGGCTTTGCAAGGCTCTCTAGCAATGGTACATATATTCTATTCATAAGAGCATTACATCTCTCGATTGAAAAAAGGGTGTGGACCATTTTAGCCTGTAGTCCAATGGTGGGGTTTTGGAATATCAACTAGACTAAATTCATCATTAGTGTAGACCTTTTTGTCCATCGCCAACATTCCATACACATTCCTCTTTGGTCTCTTCTCTGGCTTCTCTGCTAATTCTAGTGCCTTCTCCACAATCTTTGGAGTAAGAGCAACTTCCACCCTTCTAGAGGTTTCCATTGCCTAATGGTCACTCTGCCACATTTCTTTTGGACATCGAAAGTCCTAAGGAATTTTGTACATTTGCTATGGTCGATGTCTTGTCCCACCTTTTCTAGGTACTTGGCAAGGTTACATTCTCTACCATCTATGCTGCTGCCTCTTTGAATGTCACCACTCCTTCCAGATTGTGGATGCATCAATATTTTAATTGGTTGAATGCTTAGATCTCCATGGCTAATCCGTATCTTCTATGCTCCTCCTCTGAGAAGGGGAGCCTATTAGCTTTATCCTATTGACCCGACATTTAGATTCCTGATGCCACAATATATCCCACAATTAGTGTTCTTTTAGGGGCATCTCTTGCACTAGAAGGAAAATGGCTAAAAAGATTAGTGTCCGACATTGAGGAATATAACCCACAAAATAAGAATTCTCGTACTAATCAATCCAACATTTTTACACATTCATTCTTCCCTATTAAAATTCAATTTCCATTTTGAATTTTCATCCATTACCCACTTTCCCCTTGGAAAAGATGAAAATCCTTCCTAGGATTGTGAAAATCAACGTGTATGAGCATTTGGTGCATTCATGGTATACCTCGCTTTCTTAAGAGCCAGTCGTAAAACTTGGGGTCGTACTCTAGAGTCACATAATGGTCCATATCTTGTGGGAAAATGCTTACTTGCATGATATAAGTTAATACATTAGTCAAGAGGCCATCGAAGTTGATTCGACTTGCAATGTGGAGTTCCTCGTGTGTTAGAATCTTATCCAAGTATGTGTGAAGCATGATATTGTCTTCTAATGGCGGATTCCTAGTTATGGCCAACACTCTAAATGGGGTGGGGGCCATATAGGTTAGGTTGTACTTAAAAGTCTTGATGGCACGCCATTGCTCTACACTAGTCATGATTTGGTAACCCTCTTGAGCCCATGAAAGGTGCAAATTATACCATTTGCATAAGAAATTGGATCGAGATTCAACTAGTTGTTGGAGTTGAGAAAGTTCATGTGGTGGCATGGAAATTTTACTTTTCATATAGGGCGTGATTTAGAATTTGCTTACAGTCTTTTCTTGTCAAATTTCATTGCCAATAATCTCATTTGCAATAATGGAAGTCTTAATAAAAATGATTCATATTCTTACCAAGAATATGTCAAGGAACATACCTCGTTTTCTATGGGCTCATCAAGTAGACCAAGGTCTAGACATTTGTAACTTCTAACAGACAATGTGAAAGTTGAATCTAGCCATCGCATCCATGTTGCCAAGTCATCCCTTGTGTCCATGGCCATATTGGAAGCTAGTTCAAGAATGGATCGTCATGGTTGCAGTGTCCTAAGGTCTACTAGTGGTATGGGTTTAGTTGAACAAGAAAAGTTGATGCGTTGTACTTTCACTTGAAGATTCTCGATGGGTGTGGTAGGCTTGGTTTGCAAGGTTTGAAGTTCAATTGATGCTTTGTCATTGGGTTTTGAAATGGTGATCATCTTAGATTTCTTAGATGGGGGGTTGCTTATGAGTGGTTGCTCGTGGAATTTTGGTTGAGCTTTGGGTCAATAGGCCATTTGAGCACGCATGGATTGAGCACCCTTCATTTTAGTTCTTCTCCTCCCATGTTTCGGTTGACATTTTTAAAGTTTGATTTTGGGGCATGAGATTGAGGATCATATATAGCACTTGAGAGTTTAGGCAACCACATCAAGGTGGTACCCTCATAGTTGGCTTGGGCTCGCATCAGCTTTTTAGAACCCATCACTACTCAGTCATGTGTGAACTATAGGAGTGCCAACTCCGCTGTTTAGGTCTAGAGAGCTTGAGGCATGGAAACTATACATTCCCAATGATTGACATTTGTGAAACTGTGGTCTATGTTTAGGGACCCAATTGTGATGCAACTGTGAAAGTACCATGGGAGTACATTGTGATGTACTAGCCCCTCCTTAAGGTTGACACTAGGTTTAGCTACTATTGGTGGCACTACACACTTTCAAACAAGTGTGGTGCCCTTGTTGAAAGCTATTGTTATTCTAACATGATTGATGGCAAGGTGGATGCACTGCAAGTTGTAGTCAACATTACAATGAATATGAGCATGTATCCCAACATCAGTGACTCCTTACCAACACTTTTCTTGTTAGGTAACACGTAGAAGATGATGGGTAGGCTCTTAGTCTTGATAGAAACCATTACTTTGCATTTTCCCAAGAGGGGATAGGATTGCCCCCAAATGGGCTTAGCTTCACATTGGTTGGTTGCAACTCGGGTTGATCCATGGCTATTCGTGCATTGAGATATTGGCGTCGGCTCCCTTGTCAATTAGCACATATCAGGGGTATATGGTTTTTGGGAGATTAGAATGATTTGCAGGTAGGCTGGTGCTACCACTTTCTCATCTGCCTTGTGGAGTTCTCTGATGGTTGCAACCCTCACATTCAAAAGTGGTTCTATCATTGGAGGTTCATGAAGTGGATGTGATGGAGGGAAATACTTTCTAATGCGACATAAGAAACTTGTACCCTCTCCTTCTAGGGTTTCAAGTTTCACATTTCCTGTTCTAGTGATATTGCAAACCTTGAAAGGTCCCAATCCCCAGACTTCATTTTTTGCTTGTGTCCCTTGACAAAGTATAGCAAGATTAAGTCTCCTTGCCCAAAGTCTTGTTGTTTGACGTATTTGTCAACAAACCAACTCTTGCGATGTGCCTTTTTTTGCAGATTAGAGCATGGGCTGCAGTGAGGTGAGTCTCAAATAAGCATTCCAGCTCTACTAACCGATTTGTCCATGCTTCTTGGCCCTCCCATCTCTCTTGGGATGATATTCTCAAGCTTGGAATAAAGAATTCCACTGGCATAATAACTTCGGTTCCATAGGTGAATATGAATGGAGTTTGTCCTATGGCTGTTTTGCACGTTGTCATATATGCCCATAAAGCTACCATGAGCTTGTTATCTTAGTCATTATGCAAGGCTGAGACCACTTTTGTTAGGATACCAACCAAGATCTTGTTTGTGGATTTGGCTTGACCATTGGCTTGAGGATAATATGGAGAGGACCTTTTGTAGATTATTAAGAAGGTGGATAACAAGTGAGTGATCACTTCATTGATGAAGTGTGTGCCTTGGTCTCATTAACCAACTGTATGGGGCAACCGAACCATGAGATTGTTTGCTCCTGAATAAACTTGGCCGTGGTAAAACATCATTCTTGCAATTTGCTTGAGCTTTTCCCCAGTTGGTGAGATAGTTTGCAACAATAATGATATATTTGGCTTGGGAATATTGAATTTTAGGGTGCTGATTGGACTGATGAAGTCAATTCCCCACTTCTCGAATGATCACTGGTCTCAACTCCATTTTGTCCTTATAAGTAGGGACTTTGGTCTATTGGCACTCATCATAATGCTTTACAAACTTGACTACATCGCCGAATAGTGTTGGCCACCACAATTGGGATTGAAGCACCTTGCATGCTATGGTGTCTCCACTGAAGTGCCATCTAGCTATTTCGCCATGTGCTTCCTTGAGTATATCTTACATTTCGTGTTCGCAAATATATCCCCTAAAAGTCCAACTTGTCCTACTTGAGTAAATTGACATGCAATCAATTGATAGGGTTGGATCTTTAAGATTTGTCTTTTTAATCTAGCTTTCTCTACGGGTCATTCTGGTAGTCAATTCTCAAGTATGTGGACTATTCCATCCATCCAATATGGTGTGAGGTTTGCTCTAAACAATTCTCATTCACTAGATATTTTAAAAAGGTGTGCATCCAATAAGTTGTCATTGATTCTCTGTCTAGTGGCTTGTCCTGTGGATATGCGAGATATATGAATTGCCATATAATGCTATTTGCCCTTGCATACAACCAAAGAGAAGTCAAATTCCAAAAGCAAAAGTAGCCATCAAGAAATGTGTCCTGTTGCGTAGGGTTTATCCACAAGATAAAGCAATACTTGATGATCCACAAAGAAGGTGAAGGGTGTCACTAGAAGATAATGTCTGAACTTCTTTACAACAAACACCATGGCTAACCCTTCCCTCTCTATTGTGGAGGAGTTCATTTTTGTCTCAATGAGCTGTCTACTAGCAAAACTCATTGGATTGGCACAACATTGCCCACACTGCAGATTGGCACAACATTGTCCCCACTCCAAATTTTTGCCAAATTGGCACAATTAATGCTAGATTGGCACAACACTCCCTGCACCATGGAAAACTTTAATGTATCAATGTGCATGTGAAAGGTAATTGACTAGTCTGGGGCTCTTAAGATAGGAGTTGAAGTTCGAGCATGTTTAAGCCTTTCATAAACCTGTTGACACTCTTGGATCCACTCGAATACTAGTAATAATTTGTACAAGGGTCTAGCGATCAACACATAGTTCAATGCAAACCATCGGTAGTATCTTGTGTGGCTTGAGAGACATTAAACTCCCTTAAAGTTGATTGTAGGGGGAAGGTCTATAATCACCTTGACTTTAGAAAAGTCTGTGGTGGCTATCCCATTCCTCGACACAACGTGCCCTAAGATGCAACCATGCTTCACCCCCAAAACTGGCACTTTAAGGGGTTCAATGAGAGAGGCCATATTGCCAACACCGTTCAAAGACTATTCGAAACTTTTCTAAGTGCTCTTCCTAGTTTTTGTGGATGCATAGGTCGTCGAAAAATACTTCCAACCATTCCCTAAGCATATCTTTGAAAATGGCACACATGAGGCACTCGAAGGTAGTAGGAGCATTAGTCAGTCAAAATGGAATGACTATGTAGGCAAACACCACACCCATTTGATGGAAAATGCCATCGTGTGCATCTGGATGGACTTGCACTTGGTTATAGCTTGAGAAGCCATCCAGAAAGTTGTAGGCTTCCTTTCTTGCCACTCTCTCTAGCATATGCTCTGTGTATAGTAGTGGGTAATTGTCTCTCTTGGTGGCTACGTTAACATTATTATGGTTTACACACACTCGAATCTTCCCATTCTTTTTAATGACTATGACTATGGGTGACACCTAGTCCAGATGCTCTATCTTGTAAATGAATCCAACTTTCAATTCCTTATCAATCTCCTATTTTACGATGTGTACATGCTTATGATTCATTGCATATGGTTGTTGCTTGACTGGTGCTATATCGAGGGTCATGGCGATGTTGCGAGTCACAATACTTGGATCTATTCCCTTGAGCTCATCTAAGGACCATGCAAACACATCGTCAATTTCCCTTAAGAGATTTATGAGATGATGGTCCTCCTTCTCCGTTAGGTCATCACCTATGTAAGTGGGTCCAAGCTTGTCCTCCCCTCCTACCAAGTTGACCTCCTTAACCTTTTGTACTTTGTGAAGTGCTTGAATATGTCTTAGGTTTCTTTTGTCATTCAACTTTTGAAGACTTTAATAGTTTCCTTTTCTCCTCCCTTAGCCTTTTGCGCGCCTCAAGTGGACAGGAAGGTTCCCCTCAGTGCATCGGGTCCTAGGTGCTCGAGGTATCTCAGGATCATTATCATTGTTCACCTCTGACTTGAAATTGTACTTGTCATCCTTACTAGAAGAGGTTGTTTCTCGTTGTGCTTACAACTCTTAAGTTGACTCTACTCTAAACAATGGTGCGGTGCAAGGACGAGCTAATCTCACTTGCTTGTACTCTACCACCTCGAGTCATTCTAACCAAGCACGATCACAATCTACCTTGGAAACTCCTTTGCTCACTTGAAACATGTTGATCTCTCAGGGTTTAGTGCCCACTCTAATATGGTCAATAACTCTTCCCTCAATATCATATTCTATGGTCTCTACTTCCTCATTGGTCTAATCATCTTAGTAATGGAACAACAGTCTTCATACACATCATCAAAATCCTCATACTAGGATTGTATGTTGCTAGCATGGTTCCTACTTCCAAGCTCTGCCACACTTGTCATGAGAGTTTAGTTATATGACAACTTTAGGTCATGCACCTTAGTCCATTGCCACTCTCTGCTTTCCATAAGATCCTTGAGAGGCTTTAAATTGGTAGATGGGTTACCCACAAGTTGAGTTGATAGGTACTTGAGAATTTTGTGAAGTTCTAATTTGTTGATTGGGACACGATAAGTGACTGGTGTTGATTGACCCATGGAACTCCTAGACATCATGCACAAGGGTATCGCGGCCAATCTTAAGTTTGGTAGGACTTGAAAGATTTTAAATGTTTTGATTGCTTTGATCATTGCCAAAATCTCTCTTTGGTAGGATGGGTAGTTTCTTTGAGTTGTGGAGAAGATTCCTGAGGCGTATCTGCATGGATGTAACTCTTTTGATTCTTCTTCACAGAGACAAGCACCCCAACCAGTGTCAGAAGCATCTATATATAGAAACAATGGAAGACTTGTAGACAATTTGAGAGGAGGAAGATTTTTGATTATCTTCTTAATATTTTGTACTGTAGTTGTGTGCATTGGTTTCCATTTGAATTTATCTTTTCTGAGTAGAGGATAGAGTTCTTGGGAGTAATGGGCTACATTTGGAGTAGAGGAATTGATCCAGTTTAAACAGCCTAGGAACTGTTGAAGCTATTTTATTGTGGTAAAAGTGTCTGGCATGTCTATGATTTTAGTCAATACATGCTCCTAAAGTTTTATGCTGCCTTGGTTTATTTCTATACCAAGAAATTCTATTGACATTTGGAACATCACTGATTTAGTGGGTGAAAGTAACATTCCTGCTTCTTCCACTACTCTTGCAAATTGAGTAAGATGCTCTATGTGTTCCTGCATAGTTTCTGAAAATACAAGAATGTCATCAATATAAGTTAGGCAAAAAGGATATTTGCCAAAAATGGAATCGGTCCATTCTTGAAACTTTGTACGGGCTATATTGATTCCAAAGGATAACACTGTCCATTGATAATGGCCTTGAGGAACACAAAATGTTGTTTTATACATGTCTTCTTTCTTTATAGGTAATTGCCAAAACCCTGATTTAAGATCAAACCTGCTGAAGATATTGGTTTTTTTCAATCTTTTCAGTAGAAGATCTTTTAAGGGAATAGGATGGCCATGTCCTATTAGATATTTGTTCAATGGTTTGTAGTTGATCACTAATCTCTTTTTGCCCCTTTTTTGTTCTGAATGCTTGTTGACATAAAAAGCTTGACACACCCATGGTGAGTTTGTTGTTTCTATTAAGCCTTTTGCCAGTAGAGACTGAATCTCTTCTTTGCACAGATGTAAGTCTTCATCCTTCATACCTGAATGGACTCCTTTGGTAGGGATTGCATTTGACTGGATGGGTAAGGATACTGCAAACCTTTGTCTTTTCTCCTCATAGATTATAGGGTCATCATGCATGAAAGTCTTTATATGTTCTTGTATTTGTGTTATAGCTTGTTCCTGCTTTTTCAATTCTGTCTTTATCCACTGAGACCTTGAGCTTTCTTTAGCCTTAGCATTTGCTTCGATAATAGAGTAAACAGTTCTTCCAATTTTTGTGAGTAGTGTCATGTCAGTTTGTTTACCCTTGTAAGTTATTGTAAACTTTATGGCCCAAAAAGTATAGGGCACCAAATGTTGTAGGATGCCTGTACCAATCAATAAGTCATACCTCATCTGTTTCATGAGTTGTATTTCTATTGGTACTTTGATTGTTCCAAGCTGTAAATAGGCCTGTGTCACATGAATGAGTGTGATTTTTTTGTTATTGGATAATTCTACTATGATGGGTGTGGAAACCTTTATACAATTTTTGGGAAAGAGTTCATAGGGGACTATTGTCAATGAAGATCCTGTATCCAATAATGCATCCACAAAAAGAGAAAATTGTGGCATGTTTTCAAGCTGTACTTACACTATAGGAATAGGTCCACCTATATCTAAAGCATTTAGTTTGTGGATTCTAGTGTGGGATGACCTTACTTGGTTGATTGGATGTATATTGTCACCTGGAGTTGAGGATTGCAATTCTTGTAAGATTGCGATAGTTCCTTGGGCTATCTCCTTTTGGCTTAGTAAGATTGTTTTGTGGATTTTACATAGTGAGTGTAATTCCTATTGCATTTGTAAAAAGGCATTAGTCATATCGTGTCTTGCTTGTTGCATATCGGGAGAAACTGAATTCAGTAGTTGTGATGATGTCTTGGGATGGTGTAGAGTTTCTAGCTTGTGTGGAATGAAAAGATTTGCCTGTCCTTTTGTTTCTAGGCTCAGAATACCTTGCTTTGGCAAGTCATATGGATTTGAGAAGAATTCTTGTCGTATCTTATTCTTTTGTTTCTTGCATTTTGATGAGGAGGTGTCTGTATCTTCACATTCTTCTGGGCTTGATAAACTATCATCAAGTTTCTTTCCTTTCATTTTGGAAGAGAAGGCAAAGGAATTTCCCATAAAATTTCCTTTAGAAGGAAAATGAGCCTTGTGAGCATTAATAGCTTGAAAGTTGTCTGGGTTTACCTCATCATTTGATTCTTCAGTTATATCAGATAGTGTGTCTTCTAATGCATCTGAAAAATTGTCTGCTGAATGCCAAGAGTTTGTTTCAGAAGATTCTTTAAAAGATGTGTCAGAATATTCTCTTTCTTCTTCTTCTTCTTCTTCATAACTGCTGTCATAGGAATATTCGTCATCTGAATAACTATCGCAAGAATAACAGCTATCATAGTCATAATGGTGCATCATGTTGACCTTGGCAGCATCTGCATTATCCTTTTTCTTTGGGCATTTATTTGCTAAGTGTGAAGCACTTCCGCAAATAAAACATTTCAAATCTTTATTTTTTGAACTTTTATCATATTTTCCTTTTCTGATAGAACATTTTTGGTGATTGTGGGAGCTTTCACTCAATCGCCAAGACTGTCGGACCACTTATTGCTTCAAGCATTCCAAGCCGAGCACTAATGGCTACCTCTCACATAGCCGATGCGCAATGCCTACCTTAGGGGTGTGGTGGGCTTACCTTCATGCTGATTGAGTTACCTCCTCTCCCATGCACTCTGGTAGCTCCACGATCTAAGTGCAAGCTTCAAGCAAGCTCCATCCTCAAGCTCCACGCTCTAAGCTCCATCGTCGCAAGCAAGACAAGAGAAGAGAAAAGAAGAGAAGGAGAGAAGAGAAGATGGAGAGCTTCTCCTCCCCGGTCCCTCACCCTCACACACTCACTCCCTCACGCTCTCACACTCCCTCTCTCAAGCACAAGCTCAAGCAAGTAAGAAGAAAAAGAAGAAGAAGAGGAGGAGAGCTACTTTTGGCCACACACAAGAATGAGCTTCTCATTCACTTTTCAACTTTATATATAAAACCCTAAATCCCTTTTGGGCGGTCATCCCCTTTTCCCATTTTTTACATGGCCCGCCGTAGCCTAGGCCCTTTTTTCCATTGTCCTTCTATCTTCCTAGCTTCCTTTCCACCGCCCGTCTACATTTACAAATTGCATGGGTGAGAGCCCAGTGCTCCTTGAATTAAACAATGATGCGCTTGCGCCCTTTTACAACATTATTGACTTGCGCTTTTCCTTGTGCGCCTTTCTCCCTTATTTAGGACTCTTCTCCTTGTGTGTCTTTGTCTTCCGTTTCTCTTTGCCTTGGCCTTTGTCTTTGTCTTCTGCTTTAGCTTTTTCGGATTTTCCACCTTCGTTCATTTGAGGCTTAACATTAACCCCCTCCTAGACGAGTGCCAGTCCCATGGCACTCACCGTCGTAGGTAGCATGCGTTAGCATGCACCAAAGACGTGGGTGGCAAGGACATCTGTGGTTGCCATGGCGGAGTGTTGGTAATGGTGGGGAGGAAGGTTGTTGGGGGCACGTTGGTGGGTTAAGTGGTAGGTGGTAGGGCAATGGGAGTTGGTGGTAGGGCTGTTCGTTGGGGGGGTTGCATTGATGGAGTACAAGTGGCGGTTTGTTGGGGATCCTGTACATGATGATTCTTGGCAGGCTTACAAGGTGATAAGGATAGGAATTCAGAGTTGAGTATTGATGAAGAACGAACGACACCTTCGTTGGAGTCTTCAATACCTGCAATTAAAAACCTCTCATAGGTGGTCTCTCCCTAGGGGTAGTGCTAGTCTTCTTTATCGTGCACAAGACATAGTTTAATTAGTTAGCAAGCTGAGAGTATTGTCCTGCACTTGAGGGCCCAAAATGTGTATATACTTCGGTGCAGATATTATGTGAGTGCTCGTGCATACTTAGATATTACATAGGTAGAAGACCACAGGCTGGTTTCTCATAACGACGTGTGGATGAAGCAAAGTCGTCCATGGTGGGAAGAAGTACACGTGAAGGTATATGCAACATCCTGTGCATTGTGATTGCACGATGTAACATAATAGAACACATGGATATTGCACTATCGGTAGTTGGTAGACATTGGGGATGTGCGATGAGGACAGTGTACTTTTCATGGCCATTTGTGCAGTGCTTACCACAATTGATTGTAATGGTATTAAGGCAGAGTGCAAGAGGGAATCGTGTGAATGGGTCAGGGTGACAGGTCTAACCATAGGCGAGACAAGCTCCCTAGGTCTGTCCTGCCCTTGATGTGCCCTGAAATATTGTGGGTGATGCTAGGGGGCTAGGGGACTAGGGATGGAGCCAGCCGACCAAGGTCACTGGATGCACCTAATTTGAGGACCCCTAGGTGCGGTGCTGTGATCGTGGGTGCTTCTTATCTTTTCATTCTTTTGTTTTGTTTTGTTTTTTTTTTTAACTTGCTTGAGTACAACCATTGTAATATGTTGAGGCTATCGGCCTTTCAATGGGTTGGGAAATATCAAGCTTTGAAGGCTCAGGAAATGGATATTACACTGATGATTGTGCCCTAGCCTCATTGTTAGAGAAGTCGTTGTTACGATGTTGGTATGATTGAGGTAACAACCATTGTGAGCTCACTGTAGAGCTTGACCCAAGAAGAGAGCATAGCCCATGACTATGCTTTGGTTCGTGCGATGTCGCAAGGGTAATTTTTCGTGTTCGGCAGTGTGGCTTTGTTGCGGTTCTTTGTGCGGTTGGTGGTCTTGCCGTGACTCGGGCCTTGAACATGTTTGCACGAAGACCTGTGTCATCTTGCATCCACTTGTCACTTTATGAGAGTATATGCAAGTCGCATGCGTCAAGTACAATGAACAAATGCAATCATGTCAAGATATAACTTTTCAAAATGCTATGATGCTGATTGCAATGTCTATTCCAGTGCTTATTAAAGACGTGGCATATATTAACGATAGGTAAAGGAAGTGTGTACAAGTGGGGAGCCTGCCCCTTTAATCATCAAAACACAAAAAGTTATGGCAGGATGGCTTGTTAAGCTGCTTGTATATCATAGAGGCTACTCGATTTGCACAAGGCGGGGTGAGTTTGGGTGGCTAGGCGACTGAGGCTCTGTTGGTGTGGGGCTCCTGTGAGGCTAGGCATGGAAGATGTTGGCAGGAACCTAAATGGTGTAGTCTTTGGCCGCCACCATTTCCAAAATGCTATTGAATAATGCATCGAATTCTTCCCTGTCTCGAGTTGCTCTTTCTGCTTTTGAGCACATGGTGCCCGAGTGTCTGTTGGGGGTTTGCACAACCGATGTTGCTACACCTTGGGTGCTTCTTCGAGCTTCTACTCCCCTGACCCGAGGATTCTTGAAGGGACCTCAAATGGGCCGGCACTGGCTATAGCACTAGCCGGCGGACCTCATGCTCATAATAGACAAACACACCAACAGGGCCTCGCGGGCAAAGAGCATCTATCTGCGCTAAAGGGCGAACTCTCCTAAAGCCTAGTCTATGCGTTTATAGTTTTGTAGTCCAATGTTTCCCTTTCTTTAAACTCCACAGAGGGAGAACCCATACACATTGGCAATAAATGCCACGATAATCGCATACATGGGAGGCAACCTCTCAGTGGAATCACCGCGGCCCCACTGCAGCTCTCCTACATCGCAAGGATTGGCCCCTTGATGCGCTGCTCAACATATGGAACAGACGAACAAACTCCACTCTTTCATTTTGAACGTATTCCCGGAGATACCATGTGTTCTTACCAAATAATTCCCCAAGAAACGAACGTCTATCCTATGGCTTAGGTTGCCTTTCCACACTCAAGCATGGGTCATCGTAATTGCAAACAGGTGCTATGCATCCAGTTCTTTGTATTCTGATACCATGGTTGACATGCATATGCAAAAGTGGATGATCCTAAAGTACTCAAACATAATTTTCAATTAGAAACGTGTTGTGCACAACCAGGCTTTCCAATGCTCATTCACTAACTCATTGCGGCGATGTAAGGATAGCACCGAGAGAACGCCCGTGCTACTATCCTCTTAATTAAAATACAACAAACTCTATATCATGATATGCATCAGAAAATCATCAACAATCAGTATGCAAATCGCACCATTCAAACATCCCACCCCCTACTTTTAGGTATTGCTTTCGTTGCATAGGTGTAGAGGTTCATTTTGTCATGTTTTGATGTATGAAAAGCGGTAAATCACAAACTTTGACAAAAAGATAGGGCAAATTGAGGGTAAAACTCATGCTTTGCCACTACCATACATCCACAAACACTTATTATATTTTTTCTTATTTTTGTGAGACGTATTTCTATTTTTCCCCTTATTTTTTCCCATTTTCTTGATTTATTGGTCAATAAAATATGCTATGTTCTGATTTTTTCTTGTTCCAATCACTTCAGCGTCCTAACATTCAATTTATTATTCATTTTTCCCCCATAGAAACACATTTTACCCATCCGAAACGACAAAACTATCATTTTACCGCTTAAAAATCGCATTTCGGGTTTTGTGGGAATTTAAATAGCGTATGTAAATCATTGAAAAATGAGATTTTTCTGATAAAAAACAATTAAACATGATGCAACCAGCACTCAAACAAATTTTCATCAAATAAAAACATCATTTTCATAATAAAATACCAAAAAAACCTTTATTTCCTTCATAAAAATAGTTGTACCGTGTTTTTATGAAACCCGAGATGCATTAAATGATTGCGTGACCAACGGACGGAGCCTTCATTGCTCTCAATCCAATGCTGCACATCAATCTTCAGCATCTCCATCATCATTTTCTTTATTCTCCTTTCCCGATTTCTCCTTCAAGATAGTGCGCATGAACAGCCCATAGAGAGGAGAGAGGGGGAGGAGAGAGAAATACTAGATTCTGATCTCTCCATTCGGTCAGCCATATCTCGAACGAAGACCGGTGATATGATTAGGAAAGAATGGGGATTTGCCGGCTGATCTATGACCTATGTGTTGCTTTGCAGCTCCATGCTTGATTTGTTGGGGGGGGGGGGGGGCGTTTTTCTGCGCGGTGTTGATGGCGACGACATGCTGCCACTTGCCGTTGAAAAAAAATGGGGGGGGGCGTTTTTCTGCGCGGTGTTGATGGCGACGACATGCTGCCACTTGCCGTTGAAAAAAAATGGGGGGGGGGGGGTGCCCCCTCCCAAAGGGCACCCCCTTTGGTGTTAATTTTGTCCACCTCTTCATTCTTGGCTGGTTTCTGGCATCTTTCGCGTCCGGGCTCCGATTCAGCCTCTGAAAAATCCTATGCGTCCGTCTCGGTGTCCCACACTGATTGGCAGCTCCCAGCATCCCACACGGCAGTCGAAAAAATTATGAAAAATCTGCAAGTGTCTCTCAGGCACCTTTTGAAAGCCGTCCTTCACTTGACGCTTAAAATCGTCCTAGCTGCACAGTTGCCGCCTTCGATGTTGAAGATTTTTCCCCTAAGTTCCGGATTTTTTTGGCAAATTTTAGGCACATTCTGGGCTCAAAACTTTGCTTTCAAATCTTCGGCCTACGTTCGGGGCGGTGTTGCTTGGGACCTCATTTCTTTGCATACCTTTTGAGGGTAGGCACGTAGCGCACTAGCAGAGGGGTGTGTGCTGCATATTCCCATTGACAGCGGAGAGCGTCTTTGCAAGCCAACAGCCCTAGGTTCTCCATGTCTTCCTCGTAGGGGGACTTGCAAGATGCGAACCAAGGATTAGGCCTTAATACAGGATAAAACCATTTGCATGGAAAGGATTATAGTGTGGGTTATCAAGCACATATGACAAGAAGGGGAGGGATGAGGCATGCCGTGCTTGTTGTAGAGGGATGGCCCCCATGATTATGTTCACTAGGCCTCCAACCATTAGCAAATCTTGGCTCATGCTAAGTTACGTGGACTGGTTGTCATGGAGTGGGGGGGCTCATCCCTGGAAGGATAGATCGGAAAGGGGGAAAGGTGTATAGAAAGGGATAGTACCGTGTCTACACCATTGGAGATGTTGGTCAGGGCTTCCTATGGTGGTAATGAGGGTGGCATGCCCTCCACTTGGAGGCAGTAATGGTCACACAACTTCTAAATGTGCGGTGAGAGGAGGACCTGATACAAGGTCACAAAAGTCATTGTTTATTTATATACATATCTATGAATCCATGTCACTTCACGAGGATAAAAGCCAATTATAGAACTCCGGATTGTACTGGAGCGTGGCACACGCATCTCGTACTTGTGGCAACTTACTCAATACCGATAGATATTTTGCAACATCGAGTAGCATGGAACCTTGTCCAAGTCTATGGCAACATGTAACTCCTTCTTAGTGAGAACCTTATCAGACAGAGAGTTCTCATGGCTAGTTTCAGCTACGTCCGCTCCATGAATGGCAGTTGGCACTTGAAGGGAAGTTGGTGCCACATAGGTTGGGTCTCTTTGAGACCGCCATTTGGTCAATCGCTCCTCTGAGACTGTCATGATCTGGGCTCCTAGTTCGGCCATTGCAATGCGGTTTCACACCAACGTTGTTCAAATTGACTTAGACTCTCTAATAGTCGCTTTAGTTGCTCTATCTCTAAGAGATTTGGTTGGCAGAGCACATAATTGAATGTTACAGTTGAGCGTAGTTCGTCGACTTCCTCATCAGAGATGAGTCGCATGCGTTCATACAGGAGCCTGTTATAGTGGTCATCAAGATGTTCTTGCTCTTCTGAGGATAAGGGAAATGGCAAGTATTCTTCAAGCTGCTCTTTAGGGAATGTGCCCATGTCTGCCAGGACATAGACACGTGCGAACACTTTGAGCTTAGCATTCAACTCGGTTAAGCATTCTATGACACTTCTATGTTCAACGAGGGCTTGCTCTGTTGCTATCTCATGCAAGGTTCTAGGAGTTTGCATGGGTGTTAGCGTAGCTGGGGGCTCAGGCCTAGACGAGCAGGTTTGGCCAACGCTAGGATTTCTTATTCTCTCGGAGATTCCATGTTTCTCCTGAGGCTTCATTATTGCGTGATGGTTCTCCTTGGATGTGACTGGTATAGATTTGTCACCCTGTTGTGATAGCGTTGTATCCACTCTTGATTGGTCAATGCGAGTTCTATTGTTTGTGGATTGAGTGTTGCAAGCAGCCGTTGATGGTAATGACTGCTTTGATTTTTCAGAGCACACGGATGTGTCTGAGGTTTCACCACTATTAGGAGAGGCATCAATGGGCTCATTGGTGGATGGACTTGATGCTTTATTCCTCAGCTCTCCAGCGCTCTTCGTCTCAACGTTTTTGGGGTCCACACCCACCTGCAACTACTATTGTTTTCGTTGTTTTCTCCTCTTTTTCTTGGTCAGTGAAGGTGCATCTCTCAACGACTCAAAACCCTGGACTAGGTCAATTGTTGATGTGCTTGGTTGGGACTCAACATTCTCTTTCTCTAGTGTGCCCTCATGGGACATAGCCATGGCCTGTTGAATAGCCTTGCTAGGTTGAGTGGTCAGATGCGCCATCTCCTTGGCCACATCTTTGAGAGGTCTCTCCTCAAGCCTAGGCTTTAGGTGCTTTGGAAGTGCTGGAGTTGTAAAGGACACTGGTTATGGCACCTCCTTCATAGGTGTATTGCTAAGGACACACTCCGCCAGGGGCGTAGTTACAGCCAAGGGCTGTGACTGCTATGATCCCTAATTGGAAGTAGTAGCGGCTAGTCCAATGGGCTGGCTACCCTTGGTGGATTGCGGTGTCAAGTCCCTAGGGCGACCGGAAGTGGTCGTGTCTTTTGTTGCCCTTTGAGCTTTCACCTGTGTAGATCGAGCCTGAGTTGATCTAGTCACATTAGGTTGCACAGGCATATCCTTGGGCCAAGAGCTACGGATGGTGCCGTGTCCTACCTCTTGGACATTTGGAAGCTTTGATGTAGGTAGAGATTGAGATTGAGCAGCCGCATTTGACGAATGTTGTGCTTCCTGTGTCCGTTTTAGGGGAAGAGGATGTAGGAGACTTTGGACTCCTAAGTGGCTTTGACACTGGCTGGGAGATTTGCTCGTGGCTGTTAGATGATTTTGCTATTTGCTTTGTTGAGCATTTAACCTTGCCATGAGCAATGTTGTTCCTATGATGCCTGCTATCCTCTTGGGGAATCAAAGGCTCCTTAATGATTACATCTAATATCTGTTCGTCAAGCATGCTAGGCTGAGGATTTACCCTCCGATTGGTCTCGTTTGGTTTCTTGATTTTGACCGTGAGGGGCTCGGTCACTCCACTATTGTTGACTCGAGACTTGGTTTTTCGTTGAGATCTCCTCATACGCTTCTTTGCTCTTGACACAATCTAGCCTTCAGTCTCGACAAGGGAGGTTTAATAGGGGATTTTGGCACCCAAATCCATCGGTTACCTGCATAATACCCTTGATCACGTAGCAACGCTTTGGATATCCATAGCGGCATTGTGCTGACCCTCCATCGATGCCTTCATCTGAAAGGCTTGGGCTTCTTTTGGGGTCTTCTACGATATTTGTAAGTCCAAAGCTCGTCCTTGGCATTGTCTCTTGACCTTCTTGTTTCAGGCATGGCCTCACTCACTGGTCCTCGTTGTTCGACCTGTGCTTGTATCAACTCTTCCAATAGGTCCTTGCTCTCGTTAGTAGGCTTGACTGTTATGTCAGCACCTTCCTTGCCTTTCCCTCAAGGTTCGATGAGGTCACCCTTGCTAAAGGTCGTGACTATCCTCACACCTGGTAGTGTCAGGTGTATCCTTTATGCTACATAGTCAGTCTCACACTTGGTCACCCTTTTGAAGGGTCTTCCTAGGAGGGTTTCTTTCCCACAGCTTAGCACTATTTGGAGGAACATGAAATGGGATAGGCAATCTTTTCGTTTCAATTGTTGCAAGGATTTTGCATTTCCCTATGAGTGCTTGTGGGTGTCCCCCATAAGGGCTAAGAGTTGTACTAGTCGGTGTGAGCTCTAGTTGGCCTAGTAGGGTCAATGATTCATAGGTCAAGATATTAAAATCTGCTCCTTCATCGATCAAAGCATCAATAGTATACTCTCTTTTCGCGGTGAGTTTGACCCTAAGATAAGCAGGTGGTACTATGTCTTCGTCCTCCGGATCTTGGCTTGTAAATTCAAGCCTTCTGACAAATGCCCTTGAGTCCCCAATTGCATGACCAGACGTGGATTCTCCACCAAAGTCTTGGGTCGTCTGTACAATGTTGTTCAAGGTACATCTCTCGTCAAGGGTGTCATGTCTAGTCATCTTGGCCTTTTAGCTTGCTGATGTTGCATTTCGCTTTGACTAGACGTGGTCTGAGCACAATGTCTTTATGTTCTCGTGGTGTGGCCTTTTTGCCCTTGATGGCTAGATTGGCCCATTGATGTTTTAGGGTCTCTGTTTCTCTCTGTTCGGGTATGGGCTTTTCGTTGCACTTTTACAAGTGAGGATCCATGCTTGTGTAGAGCCATTAGGGGGTCCACGGGAGGGGACACTCCCCCTCGGCCCGTAGAGCCATTACGGTAAACACCATGCACAATTTGAAGGACCGTTTACTGCTAAATTTTGAACTACTTGCTCTAAGTTTCAGCCTAGTGATGGATCTGTGATGTGCCTTTAGCTCTATGTAGCCTTTGGGGTCAATTTCGGGGTTTAGATGTGTGAAAATTTGTGTTCTAGATACATGTCTGATTTTGACAGTTTTCTGTCCGATTCTCAGATGTCCGATTTTCAGGAGTCCGATTATCAGAATTGGACGTCTGATTTCGAGTTGGTCCGATCGGCCCAGTGGTCCGATTTTAGTCACATTCGATTCTTGCAGTGGTCCGATTCTAGGAATCGGATCGGACATGGTGGTCCGATTGTAGTAGTCGAACGGCCCGACTCTGGGAGTCGGATAAAAAAAGTGTTCCGATTTTTACGCTAGGACCAATGGTCCGACTCTGGGACTGGTCCATCCGGGATGGTCCGCCGACTCTGGGTGGTCCCGAAATCTGGGTGGTTGGACTCTTGGTGGTTCGATATTCTGGGAATCGGATCGAAAAGGTGGTCCGATTTTCGGAGTCGGATGGTCCGACCCGAGAGATAGGGCAATCCTATTCTAGGACTCAGACGCACTGGTCCGATTGTGCAGCCGACGGCCCGCGAGTTGCACGCGATGCCTTAGACTGACGTCTACTTCACCAAATCGTGTCGAGCTGCCTAATTAGATGCAAAGCCACAAAGGGAAATGCCTGGCGTACCTGAAAATGGTGTGGCGCTCGAATCAACAAGCATGCTAATGATCTCCCCGCAGGTCTCTCTCTCTTCTCTCTCTCCTTGGCTCCCAAGCTTTCTCTCCTCTCAGAGGGCCGGATGTCAAATGTGGCCTGTCCTGGTTCCTTGGGCCTCTTATTGCCCCATTCCAGCTTGTTGTGACCTTTGAGGTTAGTCCCTCGTAGTCTTCCAGGCAGAAATCTGGATCTGTGCCCCTATTTCCCTGTTTTAGCCTATTATATAGCAACAGAAAAACCTACTGTTTTCCTTCTTTTTTTTTCCCCTATCCTAACCTTAACCTAATGCAACAAAAATCAAAACTAGAGATGGAGATGGATTTTCCTACTCTAATATTCAACAACAAATCAAAAACCTACTTGCTAAGGAGATCGAATTCCTCTTCAAACTCCCTCGCTTCCTACCTATCTACCTCGAGCACCGGTTCGGGGAAAACCCTACTCCAATGCTCGATTCAAAGGGCACAAGCACTAAGGCTTGAATTTGTTCGTCCCACCAACGGAACCAAAATGTGGGAGCTTTCGCTCAACCGCCAAGCCCCTTGGACTGTTTATTGCTTCAAGCATTCCAAGCCGAGCACTAATGGCTACCTCTCACATAGCCAATGCGCAATGCCTACCTTAGGGGTGTGGTGAGCTTACCTCCATGCCGATCGAGTTACCTCCTCTCCCGCGCACTCCGATAGCTCCACGATCCAAGTGCAAGCTTCAAGCAAGCTCCATCCTCAAGCTCCACGCTCCAAGCTCCATCGCCGCGAGCAAGACAAGAGAAGAGAAAAGAAGAGAAGGAGAGAGGAGAAGATGGAGAGCTTCTCCTCCCCGGTCCCTCACCCTCACACACTCACTCCCTCACACTCTCACACTCCCTCTCTCAAGCACAAGCTCAAGCAAGCAAGAAGAAGAAGAAGAGGAGAGCTACTTTTGGCCACACACAAGAATGAGCTTCTCATTCACTTTTCAACTTTATATACAAAACCCTAAATCCCTTTTGGGTGGTCATCCCCTTTTTCCCTTTTTTACATGGCCGGCCGTAGCCTAGGCCCTTTTTCCCATTGTCCTTCTATCTTCCTAGCTTCCTTTCCACCGCCCGTCTACATTTACAAATTGCACGGGTGAGAGCCCAACGCTCCTTGAATTAAACCATGATGCATTTGTGCTCTTTTACAAAAGTATTGACTTGCGCTTTTCCTTGTGCGCCTTTCTCCCTTATTTAGGACTCTTTTCCTTGTGTGTCTTTGTCTTCCGTTTCTCTTTGCCTTGGCCTTTGTCTTTGTCTTCTACTTTAGCTTTTCTGGATTTTCCACCTTCGTTCGTTTGAGGGTTAACATTGATACTTAGCTTTTGGGTTCCTTTTGATCTTCTGGAATGTCTATGAAACCTGTGGCTATATAAAGCTTCTTGTTCATAATCTGGTTGATATTCATAATGTCATTGATGATGATGATGTCTGTTGTTCTTTCTTTTGTAGTAGCTGTGTGTGGAAATATCACAGTGACATTTGTCACATCCAAAATCTGCTTCAAATCTTGAGGCTTTCTTGCATATAGATTGTGGAAACTTTTGATTTAGCTGTGTCATTTTTTGTTGATGACAAACCTCTTTGATAGTTTTTTCGATGGTTTGGATGATCTGTCCAACACTATCAGTAAAGTCTCTGTTTTTATTGTTCATCCTTTTTTTACAATAGAAAGGGATGGGTCATGGAAAAGAACATACTAGATGCTCTTTCATGGAGTTGCCATGAGCTTCAAGACCTTCATACATAAGGTCTCTCATATATACAAGGTATTCTTTGTATAATCTGGGATCATAGAGTTTGGATTTGAAAAATGCTTCTCTAGCTTCTAGTACATCATCTAGTTTGTTTCGAACTAGTTTTCCTAGTAATAGCTCAAAGAATATTTGAATATGATCTTGATGTTGTACTATAGCTAATTTAACCGGAGGATGAATAGATATCCACCATTGTTTAAGTCCACCCACAAAACCATGTGTCATTGCATTGAGAATGTCTATTCTATTTGTCTGAGGCTTTTTTATCATTTTTTGTCCTACATATGCATACATAATGTAAATAAGAAGTTTAATTTCTTCGGATGTTTTACCATCAATAGACCATATTGGAAAAGATCCAACTTTTTCTGGCACACCTATCTTCTTATAGAAGTGGTTATAAGAGGGTTTTGTTTTGGATGTTGATGCAGAAGCAGTATTCATAGGGTTTGTAATAGCAGGAGAATTACTTATAGAAGAAAAATGAGCATTCAATTGAGCTCGTAGCACTGAAGTTGGTGAAGTTGGAGATGGCTGTCAATGTGGATTTATAGGGACAAATGTTTCCTCAATCACACTATCTCCGTCTTCATCAGAAGATGATACAATGAATGCAGCTCTTTCTTGGAAATGTGCTTGATCATGGTAATACCATGCTGGCAGTTCCGAAGATGGTTGATTCGGAGGATTTTGTTCTATGTATTCTCCCATAATCTTTGAATCAAGTCTTTTGTGTATACTGCGAGTGAGTTCATCATTATCTTTTTCAGAATAATCAATGGACAAAGGCATTTGGTCTAGTATATGATTTGCTTCTCTTTGTCTATGAATCTTTTCAAGATCCTTTTCATCAATGTCTTCAAAAGCTGTCCTATAATCATTGTCAGACCATTCTGGGAACATTAGCTCCAGATAATTTGTTAAGTTTGTCACGGTCTTTCCAGACTGAAGAGGTTGCTTGTAGAAGGAAGGACTAGGTTTAGGAAAATCTTCATCCAGATCTTTTAGCAAAGGACAATAAATTTGTTGCACTTCTTTTAAAAGAATGCTTTCCAGATCACGTTCTTGATCCTTTTCAGTATCTAGAAGTGTTTCATAACAACACATATCCATATTTGTTGGAACATATGCGTTTGCATTGGAAGTTCCTTCTCCTATGGGAATAATTTCCTTTTCTTTTCCCTTTTCAGAGATAATATGATGAACATTGAGTGTACCTGTGTGGAGGGTGAAGCAAAGTGAGATGTCCAGCCTTTTTGTAGTCTCTTGTTGGAGAAAGTAGGCCAGTCTTCTGATTCAAGGGTAGTAATGAAGTGGCAATCTGAGAAATGGGTGCTGCAGTAGGCCTTACAATAGAAACTTTGTGTAGTTGTTGATATAGCTGAAGAAGTCTGTCTATCATTTGATGTAGAGATTCTATTTTTTCTATCAATCCTGTGAGGGCAAGATGGGTCCAATTTTCAACTTGAAGTTCTGCTGTCCATGATGAGTTATCCTGTGGACGAAGATATGGGGCTGCTTTATATCGGCTTCCTTCATATTCAAATTCTTGGATGTTGTTTATGACTCTAGAAGTTGATCCAGCTTTTTCTATCAACTTGCGGCAATGTTGGCATACTCCTTGTATTATCTGATAATGATTGCATGACTGGGTATGGAACTTGAGAGTGTTTGCCTTTTGAGATGGTGAGATCCTTAGCTGAGGTTGTTGTACCACTGGCTTTTGAGGAGGTAGCTCTTGTACAAACAAAGAACCATTCTGCAACTGCTTTTGTGAAAGTAATAGTGTTTTACCATTGATGTTTTGTACCTTGATCACTTTTGGTGGAAGTAACTCCTTTTTTTGGATAGAAGCTATAATAGTTTCGACAACAAAAAATGACACAGCTAAATCAAAAGTTTCCACAATCTATATACAAGAAACTCTCAAGATTTGAAGCAGATTTTGGATGTGACAAATGTCACTGTGATATTTCCACACACAGCTACTACAAAAGGAAGAACAACAAACATCATCATCATCATCATCATCATCATCATCATCATCATCAACGACATTATGGATATCAACTGGATTATGAACAAGAAGCTTCATATAGCCACATGTTTCGTAGGCATTCTAGAAGATCAAAAGGAACTAGAAAAGCTAAGTATCACAAAAAATGTTCTATCAGAAAAGAAAAATATGATAAAAGTTCAAAAAGTAAAGATTTGAAATGTTTTATTTGTAGATGTTCTTCACACTTAGCAAATAAATGCCCAAAGAAAACGGATAATGCAGATGCCGCCAAGGTCAACATGATGCACCATTATGACTATGATAGATGTTATGTTGAGATATCGAGCTCCACTCGTGATATGCCAGGGTGACCGTTGTGCGTTTATGTCACCGACTTGTCAGTTGTTGCAGATGCGGTTGGTACACCGCCCATGAATAATAGCTAGATGACAGCTATCCTTATCTATTCTAGTTCGTGGCTCAGTTAGTATGCCACCTTAGTTAGTTGAGTTTGGTTTTGAGACCCATATATAGGGTTCTTCTATTTCTATGTACTAGAGTTCTTTTTGGCTTACACAACTAAGAAGAGGAAAACTGTTTTCAGCCTCCACCTTTGTGTGTATTCCCCCATTGTGCAAGCAAGAAAGCTACAAGTGAGACTCCTTCCTTCTCTCCCACAATCTTGACATGGTATCAAAGTCTTGTTTATGGTAAGGAGCTCAAGAAAGCAAGCCAAGCTCGCGCTGTTCTGGTAAGAGGAACAGTGTTGCTTTCATTTTCTGTTTTGGGAGCAGATCTCTGCAGGTAGCACAGCCGGAAATTGCAAGAGTGCATTGTGTCAGGTTGAGACGCCCTTCGCGGTGAAGCAAGAGGGCAGTATATGCTGCAGGAAAAGGCTTTAGCCCTTGGTGACCCTGTTTTTTTGATTTGAGGCCATTTCGGGGCCTGTTTTGGAGGTGGAAGTTTTTTGCATGCACTTAGGAAAAAGCCCTGTTTTATGCTATGCGACCACTGTTCTACATGTCGGTGAAAAGTTACCACAGAAATCGTCACTAGGAAGTGACTGTGTGGTCAAATACCACTCTCGCCAGTTTTGCAAATTTGCCCTTGTGAGGGTGAAGCTGTGTTTTTTGCAGTGACAGAATTTTTTGCAGTGTTTTGTAATGGCGTCTGATTCTCTTTCACAGATTGTAACTGAAAAGCTTGACAAGAACAATTTCCAAGCATGGAAGTTTAGAATGACGAATTTCCTTATGGGAAAAGGATATTGGGAATTTGTTGTAGGAAATGAAGAAGAACCAGTTCTTCCTGATGTTCCCAATCAACAGCAAATGCAGGCATTTAAAGCATGGCATGAGAGAACCAGGAAAGTTATGTATTGGCTGTCTATTAGCATTTCAGACTCTATGATTGTGCATATTCAGGATGCAAGTACGCCAAAGGAGGCATGGGATACTTTGTCAAAAATGTATAGCACAAATACGCAAGCCAGGAAAATGCAGCTCAAGCAAGAGTTGCATATGTGCAAAGAGAAAATATGAGCATCAATGACTACCACATGAAGGTGAAGAAGATTGCAGATGCACTTGCTTCCATTGGGTCGCCAGTGGAAGATGATGATTTAGTTTCTGTGACCTTGAATGGTCTAGGAAAGGATTATGCACAGTTTCGGACATCCATTTCAGTTCGTGAAAGATTTCCTGATTTTGAGGAGTTGATTGCTCTTCTAATTTCTGAGGAGCAAAGAAATGGTGGTGCATCTTCTTCAGGAGGAACTTCAAAGGAAGCTGTCTTCTACTCAAATGCTGGAAGAGGTAGAGGCAGAGGTAGAGGAGGCCGATCTAGAGGCCGTGGTAGAAATCAGAATATGCAGCAAACTCAAGAAAACCAGTCCTATGGAGGAGGACGTGATAAATCTAGAGGCAGGGGGAGCCAAAGAGGTCGTGGTGGATGGCAAAGAGACCAAAATGCAAACAGTAATGTTGAATGCTACTACTGTGGTAAAATGGGTCATATGGCTAAAGACTGCTATAAAAAGCAGATTGACATCATGAATGAAAAATTGCAACAAGGGAATTATGCATCTTCTAGTAGACAGGGTGATGACAGAAATGAGCATTTGTTTATGGTGAAGTACATGAACAATTTTGTGACAAGTGCAGAAGAAAGCAATGATGTATGGTATGTTGACTCAGGTGCATCAAACCACATGACAGGTCATGCAGAATGTTGGAGGATGCAAGGAAAATGGAAAAACTAGGATTTGTGGAGACTGGTGATGATACTGCACATCCTATTGTGCAGATCGAAAAAATTCCTTTGTCTATGCAGGATGGGAAAAAGAAATACTTGTCCGATGTATTTCATGTCCCAAATATCACCAAGAATCTAGTTTCTGTTGGTCAAATGGTTGAGCAGGGCTTGTAGGTCAGATTTAATCCTCATGGATGCTTTGTTGAGGATATGAAAAATAAAGGTCGCTTGATAGCAAAAGGAAAGAAGAAGGGTAGAATGTTTACGTTGGATGCAGACATGCCTGAATTGAGTGCAGCAATGTTTGCACATGGGACCGACGTAGTTGCAGATATTGATATCTGGCATAAACGCATTGGTCATGTTAATGTACAGTGACTTAAATCAATGCAAGCCCAAAATATTGTTGCAGGATTGCCTAAATTCAAGGTTGCAAAAATGTATAAGGTATGTGAACCCTGTCAATTTGGAAAACAGGCAAGGAAACCATTTCCTAGACATGTTCAAGAGAGTAAGAAGCCATTAGAATTAATCCACTCTGATGTGTGGACTACTAAAGCTGCATCTCTTAGAGGCTGTCATTATTTTGTCACTTTTATTGATGACTATAGCAGAAAAGTTTGGGTGTATTTTATGAAAAAGAAAAGTGAAGTTTTTGGGCATTTTAAAACTCTTAAAGCTATGGTTGAAAAAGAAACATGCCTGTAAATAAAATGCCTAAGGTCAGATGGAGGGGGAGAGTACCTCTCAAATGAGTTTGCAAGGTTCCTGCAAGAGCATGGCATAAAGCAGCAATATTCATGCAGTCATACCCCACAACAAAATGGAATTGCAGAAAGGAAAAACAGGCATATTGGAGAGGTATCTCGTGCCATGCTCAATGAAAAAGACTTGCCAGATTTTTATTGGGCTGAGGCAGTTGCTACAGCAGTCTACATAATGAACACGACTCCCACTGCAGCAATACATGGCATGACTCCAGAGGAGAGGTATACTGGTAGGAAACCAGATATTTCTCATTTGAAAATTTTTGGCTGCATTGCCTATGTTCATGTGCCAGATGAGTGGAGATCCAAGTTGGATCCAAAAGCTGAGAAGTGCATCTTTATTGGTTATTCTCTGCAGCAAAAAGGGTATAGATGCTATAACCCTTCTACTCGCAAGTTTACAGTGAGCAGAGATGTTGTTTTTGATGAGATGAGTAGCTGGTATAAACCAGTAAATGTGATTGATAATGTAGATGCACAAAATGGTAATGTTGCACAGAATTCTCAGCAGCAGTCACAAGATATTAGTGGACTTGGAGCATCCTCTAGCAGTGGTTCACATTCTTCGCCATGGACAGGCAGATTGAGATCATGAGAATCTTCTCAAGGCAGTGCAAATAGTGGTATGCAGGTATCACGAAAAGGAAAAAAGAAGGTAGATCAGCCCATGTTTGATGTGAATGCAGGTCACTCTTATGTGGATGGTGAATCCAGTGGCTCAGAACAGAGCATTGGTGATGAGTTGGGTATTCCTTCTATTGTTACACCTGGAGTAAGGAAGACCAGGGATGTTTTGAGAGCACCTGGGACTGAACCTACTTTGCGCAGGTCTACCAGAGCTAGGTATCCATTGGATAGGCTGAAATATGATGGATTTACAGCCATTCACTATGCATATATGGTCAAAGTGATACAGGAACCAGAACCCACTTTTTTTGAGCAAGCCATGGGAAAAGAAAAATGGGAGAAAGCCATGGATGAAGAAATGGATGCCTTGGAAGCAAATGCTACATGGAAATTGGTACCTTTGCCTAAAGATAAGAATGCAATTGGCTGTAAGTGGGTTTATAAGGTGAAGCACAATGCAGATGGTTCTGTGAACAGATACAAGGCAAGATTAGTAGTCAAGGGATATGCACAAACATATGGCATTGATTATGATGAAACATTCAGTCCGGTTGCAAGGATGGCAACCGTAAGAGCAGTCATTGCTATGGCTGCATCAAAGGAATGGTCTTTACATCAGATGGATGTAAAGAATGCCTTCTTGCATGGTGATTTGCAAGAAGAGGTCTATATGGAGCAGCCACCAGGTTATGTGCATGTTGTTCATCCTGAGTTTGTTTGCAGGTTGAAGAAAGCATTGTATGGCTTGAAGCAAGCACCTAGAGCATGGTCTGACAAGATAGGACAGTATCTTGTCACTATTGGCTTTCAGATTTCCAAGGCAGATTTCTCACTTTATGTGAGAAAAACAGAGAAAGGTATTATGCTACTTGTCATTTATGTTGATGATTTGATTATGACAGGTGACAGTGATGAAGATATCCTTCATGTGAAAATGCTATTGAAGCAAAAGTTTGAGATGAAGGATTTGGGAGAGCTGCATTATTTCTTGGGCATTGAGGTGATTAGATCACCAAGTGGGATACAGCTCTTGCAGAGGCAGTATGGATTGGACATGCTGTCCAAATATGGGATGACAGGCTGTAAGCCTATTTCAGTTCCTTTGGAGCAGAATGTGAAGCTGAGCGCAGATGCACGTGAGCTTCTGGAAGACCCTACTATGTACGGACGCATAGTAGGAAGTTTGATTTATATGACTATTACCAGGCCAGATTTGAGCTATGCTGTTGGATTGGTAAGTCAGTTTATACAGGCTCCAAGGAAATCGCATTTGGATGCGGCTAGATGCATACTTAGGTATGTGAAGTCCACATTGCAGTATGGACTATTTTATGAGACTGGGGTTCAGATATAGTTGCATGGATACACTGATGCTGATTGGGCTGGTAGTATTTCTGGTAGACGATCTACCAGTGGGTATGTGTTCTCTTTTGGGAGTGCTGCAATCACTTGGAGCAGCAAGAAACAGCCTACAGTTGCCTTGTCGAGCACAGAGGCTGAGTACAGGGGTGCAGCAATGGCTGCATGCGAGGTAGCTTGGTTGCATAAGCTACTTTATGATATGCATCAGTCTACAGATGGGCCAGTTGTCATTTATTGTGACAACATGAGCAACATACACTTGGCAAATAACCCAGTCTATCATGCTAGAACAAAGCACATTGAGGTGCATTATCACTATGTGTGGGAGAGGGTTTTACTAGGTCTTATTGATCTAGTTTATGTCAGCACAGAGGATCAGGTAGCTGACATATTTACGAAGGCATTGGGTGCAAAGAAGCTGCGCAAGTTCAGAGACCTGCTTGGTGTGCAGGAATTGGGATTGAGCTCGAGGGGGAGTGTTGAGATATCGAGCTCCACTCGTGATATGCCAGGGTGACCGTTGTGCGTTTATGTCACCGACTTGTCAGTTGCAGATGCGGTTGGTACACCGCCCATGAATAATAGCTAGATGACAGCTATCCTTATCTATTCTAGTTCGTGGCTTAGTTAGTATGCCACCTTAGTTAGTTGAGTTTGGTTTTGAGACCCATATATAGGGTTCTTCTATTTCTATGTACTAGAGTTCTTTTTGGCTTACACAACTAAGAAGAGGAAAACAGTTTTCAGCCTCCACCTTTGTGTGTATTCCCCCATTGTGCGAGCAAGAAAGCTACAAGTGAGACTCCTTCCTTCTCTCCCACAATCTTGACATGTTATTCTTACGATAGCTATTCAGATGATGAATATTCCTATGACAACAGTTATGAAGAAGAAGAAGAAGAAACAGAATATTCTGACACATCTTCTAAAGAATCTTCTGAAACAAACTCTTGGCATTCGACAAACAAATTTTCAGATGCATTAGAAGACACACCGTCTGATATAACTGAAGGATCAGATAATGAGGTAAACCTAGACAACTTTCAAGCTATTAATGCTCACAAGGTTCATTTTCCTTCTAAAGGAAAATTTATGAGAAATTCATTTGCCTTCTCTTCCAAAATGAAGGGAAAGAAACTTGAAGATAATTTATCAAGCCCAGAAGAATCTGAAGATACAGACACCTCCTCATCAAAACACAAGAAACAAAAGAATAAGATATGATAAGAATTCTTCTCAAATCCATATGACTTGCCAAAGCAAGGTACTCTGAGCATAGAAACAAAAGGACATGCAAACATTTTCATTCCACACAAGCTGGAAACTCTACACCATCCCAGGACAGCATCACAACTACTGAATTCAGTTTCTCCCAATATGCAACAAGCAAGACACGATATGACTAATGCCTTTTTACAAATGCAATAGGAATTACACTCACTCTGTAAAATCCACAAAAGAATCTTGCTAAGCCAAAAGGAGATAGCCCAAGGAACTACTGAAATCTTACAAGAATTGCAATCCTCAACTCCAGGTGACAGTATACATCCAATCAACCAACTAAGGTCATCCCACACTAGATTCCACAAACTAAATGCTTTAGATATAGGTGGACCTATTCCTATAGTGTGTGCACAGTTTGAAAACATGCCACAATTTTCTCTTTTTGTGGATGCATTATTGGATACATGATCTTCATTGACAATAGTCCCCTATGAACTCTTTCCCAAAAATTGTATAAAGGTTTCCACACCCATCATAGTAGAATTATCCAATAACAAAAAAAATCACACTCATTCATGTGTCACAGGCCTATTTACAGCTTGGAACAATCAAAGTACCAATAGAAATACAACTCATGAAAGAGATGAGGTATGACTTATTGATTGGTACAGGCATCCTACAACATTTGGTGCCCTATACTTTTTGGGCCATAAAGTTTACAATAACTTACAAGGGTAAACAAGCTGACATGACACTACTCACAAAAATTGGAAGAACTGTTTACTCTATTATCGAAGCAAATGCTAAGGCTAAAGAAAGCTCAAGGTCTCAGTGGATAAAGACAGAATTGAAAAAATAGGAATAAGCTACAACACAAATACAAGAACATATAAATACTTTCATGCATGATGACCCTATAATCTATGAGGAGAAAAGACAAAGGTTTGCAGTATCCTTACCCATCCAGTCAAATGCAGTCCCTACCAAAGGAGTCCATTCAGGTATGAAGGATGAAGACTTACATCTGTGCAAAGAAGAGATTCAGTCTTTACTGGCAAAAGGCTTAATAGAAACAACAAACTCACCATGGGCGTGTCAAGCCTTTTACGTCAACAAGCATTCAGAACAAAAAAGGGGCAAAAAGAGATTAGTGATCAACTACAAACCATTGAACAAATATCTAATAGGACATGGCCATCCTATTCCCTTAAAAGATCTTCTACTGAAAAGATTGAAAAAAGCCAATATCTTCAGCAGGTTTGATCTTAAATCAGGGTTTTCGCAATTACCTATAAAGAAAGAATACATGTATAAAACAACATTTTGTGTTCCTCAAGGCCATTATCAATGGACAGTGCTATCCTTTGGAATCAAGATAGCCCCTACAAAGTTTCAAGAATGGAGTGATTCCATTTTTGGCAAATATCCTTTTTGCCTCTTATATTGATGACATTCTTGTATTTTCAGGAACTATGCAGGAACACATAGAGCATCTTACTCAATTTGCAAGAGCAGTGGAAGAAGCAGGAATGGTACTTTCACCCACTAAATCAATGATGTTCCAAACATCAATAGAGTTTCTTGGTATAGAAATAAACCAAGGCAGCATAAAACTTCAGGAGCATGTATTGACTAAAATCATAGACATGCTAGACACTTTTACCACAATAAAACAACTTCAATAGTTCCTAGGCTGTTTAAACTGGATCAATTCCTCTACTCCAGATGTAGCCCATTACTCCCAAGAACTCTATCCTCTACTCAGAAAATATAAATTCAAATGGAAACCAATGCACACAATTGTAGTACAAAATATTAAGAAGATAATAAAAAATCTTCCTCCTCTCAGATTGCCTACAGATCTTTCATTGTTTCTAAATATAGATGCTTTTGACATTGGTTGGGGTGCTTGTCTTTGTGAAGAAGAATCAAAAGAGTTACATTTATGCTGATACGCCTCATGAATCTTCTCCACAACTCAAAGAAACTATCCATCCTACCAAAGAGAGATTCTACCAATGATCAAAGCAATCAAAACATTCAGAATCTTTATAGAATTTGTTCCCTGTACCATGTGCATTGACCTAAAACATGTGCCTGGATACCTCATTAAAAGAGCACCCAATGAGTTCGGAAATAAAAGATTATTAAGATGGTCACTCTTTTTCGATGCACTTGATGTGACTTTGGAATATCTTCCAAGTGTACAAAACACTATTGTTGATATACTATCCAGAAGGTCATCATGACTACTTCCAAAAGTTATTGTACAATATTCCTTGCACATTTATGATGAAAAATATTTTATCCAACTCATTGTGCACTACAAGATGCCTTCTTATCCTTTTTAGAGTGGGAAAAGCCCTACCTAACTTCTTGTAAAAGTGGGAAAACCCTTGCACGGGAAAATTACCAGCCCAAGAGCCTATATAAAGACCATCCATTCTCTTGTAATGCATATACTGATATAGTCATAGATAGATAGTCAAAGAGAGAGTAGTCTAGAGTCAAGCCTTGTACTCAATTCTTGTTTCGTTGTACTCTTTAGCGAGGTAGAGATGGTATTTAAGTCCACTAGTGAGGTTTTCCATGTGTTTGTCTCTATGCGGACTACTTCTAATCTATTACCTAAGAATATTAGCCCATTTCCCCAGTTCTCTATTACTTTGGCATTTCTTATCCAAGGTTTGACGAGTACGATATCATAATCCACTCCCTTCATAACTATGAAGTTAACTGAGAATTGTATTCTCGTTATCTTTAGTGGCTAGTCCTTTAGGACTCCGAAGGGTCTAACCTTCATCCCATTCACTAGAGTGACATTGAACCTTGCGGTCTCTATCGGTGGGTTTCCCCAAGCTTGTAAGATTGCGTGACTAAGTATACTAACCCCTAATCTCGTGTCTACTATCTTCTTTCATGTAGTATCGCCTAAGCTAACTATAGGTAATACTACATGTATCTTAGTTCCCTCCTAAAAGATGTTTACTTATGGGGACTTAGACATTGGATTCTGTGTTAGGCTTGGTATGTGTGTCATGGAATCGTGGTCTAGGAGGTCTTGCGGCTCATGGTCATCCGGATCTGAGGAATCCCTTGGACAATATAGTCATTATGTTTTTGTCTACCTAGCTGAGGTATTCTATCAAGAGGTAAGATGCCAAATATTTAATCACAGATATATCAATCTTGTTGGATAAATTGATCATTCATTGTTATAAGTTTTTACTCATAGCTCTTTGAATAAAATATCTTGACAAGTTTGAGTTTCTCCATTCATCAAATTCTTTTAAGATTTATTTCAAGAAGGCTAGTCTTTCAACATCAATAAAGCAATAGTGGCCACCATGATGGGTCCATCACCTTTCTTAATAGTATTAGGAGGACAATAAAGTTTCTCTAGGATCTTCATGGAGTCTTCTCACTAAGTATAATCCAATGAATGCATAGTGGATTGATACATCATGTAAAAGACCAAGAAATTATGCCAAGGTTTGCCTTGAATATGTACGTAACAGGTAGATTAATTTGACACAATTATACATATGTTAGAGATAGAACAACTCAATAAAAACAAAAGAAAACCAATTGTATTATTTTGTTATTGATATATAAGGCTTTGTTTCACTCAAAATTTTTATAATATACAAAATCAACCATGGAACTACTGAAGGGAGATAGCTTCATATTTGAATGGCTCACTATGGATATCTAGTGCTAGATACTTAGTGGGGAGATCGAGAAATTATCTCCATTTGATAACCAAAAGACCAATTTTTCATGGAAAATGAAACATTTGCAGATCAATGAGCTCAAGTTTTCTTAGATACAGTTTGATGCCAGGAACGCAATGCAAGTCTCGGTTTGTCGATTGGAGTCCGTTGTTTGACCCTCCATTTAATCCCCGCAAGGTTTCACATTATAAAGAAGCTATGTGATACCAGAGCCAGAAAGTGTATAACAAAGGCCAGGTTGATTGATTTCGACACTATGAGGCCGACTGTCCACTCTGTTTGCAAATTGGAGTTTGTTTGGGGCCCTGCGTTTGGCAAAAATCCACTTCCGTTGCAGTGTGAACAAGACATTTTATAAATGAAACTCTAATGAAATGAACCTTTGAAAAAACATGCAAATTTATATCCAATAGGAGGAGGGGGTGGAAATTATTTTGCACCCCAAAATTTGTTGATTTCATGCCTCTTGGATGTTGGGGATGAGAGAGAGATGATGGCTAATCTCTGATCTAGGTAGAGAGCACTTCGTTTTGACAGTAGACATGAAAAATATGGTGCAAGGAATCAAATTGCTGATTTTTTAGTCTTTCTCTCTCCTCTCTTCTCCCTCCTCTTGCTGTGTGTTCCCATGCTTGATTCTATGAGAAAAGGGGGTGGGTTGAGATGTGAGATATTGATTGGAAGATGATGTTGGAGCATAGATCAAGGTTGAAAGGATCGTCAACAGCTATTGGAAAGCGTCAACAGGCCTCCAATCATGAGATACGTATGACATAAGGTGTGGTTTTATGACTAAGTAGTGGATTTTATTGTTTAATGTTAAATTTTGATTAGAAATGGTTGTATTTGGTTGTCAATGCTCTGATCTATCAGAAATGTTTAAGAAATCAAGAAAAATCAATCATATGATAACTTCTTTATAAACACGCAAAACCCACAACATTGCAGTTTTAAGGAAAATCATGTGATTTCGTGGTTTTGTTGTGTGTGTGGTGTTCATATGGATTGGAATGTGATAGAAAAATAATACTCGATAAGATCAATAAATCTAAATAAATATATAAATAACTAGAAAAAATAAATAAAAATAGGAAAAAAAGTTCTATGTTAAAGTGGGTATTTGCTGCTTTTATGAAGGAAAAATACATTAAAAACCGTTGTCTAAACCTACCACTTAATGCATAATCTTAAGCGGTAGGAGAAAGGCGGTGTTAAGGGCTTATGATACACTAAATTTTGATGTTTTTTAATGCATGGCATATAGGACATGTGTGGTTTAAAATTAAGAGGGTCTAGTAGCACGAGCATGCTTGGTGCTAGCCCTAGGCAACACATCAATCTCGGTTTAGAGTAAAGGCATGAAAAGACATGCTTTTGCACCTTCACAATGCTAGTTGTCAATAAGAATTGTTTGAGCACTATAAATCACACACAATTGCATTGCACACAACATATGGTATTATCCTAAATACATAGAAATTGTTTTTATGAACAATGACCTATGTTGAAGAGGTGAGGTACCCTAAGCCATAGGGTTAGCGGTTTGTTCCTTTGGGAAGTATTTAGTGAGGACTATCTATTATCTCATGGATCAATTGATTAAAAGAGTGGGGCGAATGTTGTACGTGCTTTTTTTATGTGTTCATGGTGCATCTTGGGACCAATCCCTAAAGTGTAGGAGAGCTGTAGTGGGGCCGCAACAGACAAGTCGTGGGGTGCTCCCTTTATCTATGCTTACGTGGCGTGTTTCACTGATATGTGTAGGGACTCCCTTTGAGGAGTGTGGGGGGAAGGGTTATCCGTTGGATTACAATCCATACAAATACGAAGTTCTACATTAGAGGTGAGGGTAGTATACCACTTAGATGCTCTTGATCAACGAGAACATGAGGGGTGGTTTGGGTGTGTAGTAGTAGAGGCCTGGCTAGTGCCATCTAGCCAGTGTCAGGGCCTGTTTTAGGTCCCGAGAACATACACATAGGGTTGCCTAACCACTTTTGTCTACACACATCTATACATACATATGCATACATATAACATATACTTCAAACACATTTAAGTGGCCTTCTTCGAGGTCAATCCAATTATGACCTTGCCCTTAAAAATTGCTTTATTATTGTGAAGAAGCTTGCTCAATGAATATGATATAATATAATGTCTAATTAATGCTAGGCCTACAATAATACTTTAAAACATTATACCCATCATTTCACTCACTTGTGGATGAAAGACAAACTTAGACTTTGGCTACATGTAAATGTTTGCAACCATCAATAATATTGTAGTTTACATGGAGATATTTACATCCAAATTTGTTTATTTGTATTGGATCATGATTAGGAGCTCTTTTATACATAATAGCATGAGTCAGGTGTACATTGAGTCTACATCTATACATAAAGTTACCACTTATAAGTCATCAATCAAGTTTTGCAAAGCAATAAGCTAACTTAAGGACATACATACATACATACATGTGCACATGCATAGGGTTGCACATGTGCACATATATTAAGTCTCCTAACCACCTCTATCTACACACATCTATACATAGATATGCATACATACAACATATACTTAAAACACATTTAAGTGGCCTTCTTTGATGTTAGCCCAATTGTGACCTTCCCCTTAAAACTTGCTTTAATATTGCGAAGAAGCTTGCTCAATGCATATGATAGAATATAATGTTCAATTAATCCTAGGCCTACAACAATACTTCAAGACATTATACCCATCATTTTAGTTGGTTGTGGATGAAATACAAACTTAGACTTTGGCTACATGGAAAATGTTTGCAATCATCAATAATGTTGTAGTTTACATGAACATATAACATTATTTGAGAGTTGGTCTTTGAAGGACATGATTGTTTAGTGGGTCAATAGCTAGTACCACTTAAAGTGATTGGTCTCTTCATGTTGAAGTTCCTTTTTTGCTTTGTAGTAAAATGGAAGTATTGGCACTAGTGAAGAGAAAGAAGAAGAGGAGAGAAGTGTAAGTGACTTAAGAGGACAAGTCTAACCATATAATAGTGAAGAATCCTTAGGCATTTCCTTCCCTTGATGGGCCTTGCATGAATGTGGCAATGTTGGAAAGAGGGGTTGGGGTACTAGAGCGGGAGCCGATCGACTAATGCCATTGGACGTACCTAACTTGAGAATCCCTAGGTGATGTATAGTGCTTGTGATTGCATATTTTTTTCTATATTTTCTTTTTTAAAAATAAAATACAGTGTTTTACAATTAGGCTTTTAGCTTCATATAGATTGAACTAAAAGTCCAAGAGATTATGAGACTTATCAAAACTATAGGCATGGTTTCAAAATGGTTCGTGTCTTCAAGTATATGCAATTAATATTAAGGACATGGTCACTCCTACTCATTGTCCTTGGATAGTGGGTTATATTCTAGATTCCCAATAAATTTCATATATGTCAGGGAAAATGGTGCCTCTATGCTCAAAAGGTCCTAAGCATCCTAATCTAGCACAATTTAACCTACATTTTTAAAATGCACTTCAGTCTTTTCTACCTAGCTTTTGACCTTCTCCATAATTTGCATTCGAGGGTTATGATCAAGATATTCGCCCAATATTTAGCGCTTCTGTTTCTTCTTTGTTTTAGATGCTGAGATTTTGCTTCTATCTTAGTTACATTTCTTCTCATTAAGCATGGTCACTCTATCACTCTTAAGGTTAATTGTGTCATTTGTCCTCTTTTTCTTCTCCTTCTTGTTCTTCTTTCTGATAAAGAATCTTTCAAATTACTAAGTCTTGGTTTAGATACTCCTAGTTTCTTTGCTTGTAATCTAGTCATTGCATTAAAAGGAATAAGAGCTGCTTCTTTTTCTAAAGATTCAAATGCAAAGAGGCCCAAAGGCACAAATTGAATGATTTCCTTGGTACTGGAAGCCTCTCACTTTGTGAAATCAAGTTATAGGTGACACCACATTTGGTGCATCTTAGTTCCACCTTACTCTCTCTCTAGGAATCGAGATCAGATGTGCCTAGGGTGGCTACAATTCCAACATGTCACTAGGTCTTGAAGCAGCATGCCTCCAAAACCACATCCCCTTCCTCTACCTTGTGTCACCACTTCCAGTATGAGATGTATAATGCTCTCTTCATTGTATGAGATGTAAAGGATCATATATGATTAGGATTGACATGTATGTAGTCATTAGATCTCTTACTTTATCTAGTGGTTCTTACATGTAGTGAATGGGATTATTACTTTGTAGAGGTATTTTGATTGGTGTAGGGGATATTGGTGTGCTTGTAGGGTTGATGTTCACCCTAGGTACTAACTGTGTTTGATCACTTGGTGCAAGTAGAGCTAAAGGAGCTCTTTACAATAGTGGAATTTCCAATTCATTTGATAGAGGTTCTGATGGTAGGGTTGAGGATATAGAATTGTCCTTGGAAATTGGAAAAAGTTGCAGAATTCTCACAAGATCTTAGTCATGAATTGGGACATTCTACTGAAAGATGATTGCCTCCATAATGCTTGCATTGGGCATTAGGCATTGTAGTCCATCCTGGGATTAGATATCTCTTGGGAGAGATCTCTTCCTTGTCCTTGTCTCTCTTGTCCATAACTATTTTCTCGCTATATAAATAATGGTGTACAATGGATTGCACTTATTCTTATTGGTTGACTAGCTTTATCGTTTCTCTCTTTCAAAAAGTCATAAATTCTTATGGATTCTTCATTAATCTTTGCTAATTTGTAATATTGTAGGCTACAATTAGCACTAGATATTTTTGTATAGTTTCTCATTCTTAATCTTGTTCATAAAGATCATGGCTATATCCTTTGATTGGGTCTTTTTGTCTTAGGAATTCTCCTATAAAGACCATGTACATGAGTTATTAGTCTCATATCTCCCCATGTTTTTGGCCCACATTCATGACCTTGTCCACATATCCCAACTATTGAGAACCTTTTTATGAACAAGTCCTTGAGCATGCTAAGCCATTATTTTTATTATCATCATGGCATAAATCAAGTCTTTCCCTTCTCTCCCAAGCATAGTTCAAAATTGTATGTTCTCTCCCAAGCCTCTCGACTCTATTCATTTCACAATAGAAGTAACTAGAGCAATATGACTAGTTCACCATCATCGACTACTTCTTCAAGCTTATGTCCTCTCTCTAAGTCCATAATTCTTTGGGTTTTCTCTATCTCAACCTATCTATTGAATTTGGAATATGTTTGGGATCTTTTTTATCTAACTAGATGCTACACGAGGCCTCGATGTAGTCTTCTTTCTATTTCTATGCTTGTCAATATCTCTTCCATTGGTTAGTCTATATGATTTATTCTCATTTGGTGGACATCACTCAAAGGTTTTATTGCTATACTCTTGTGTGTCTCAAGGTGATGTTTGGAGTTTCACTATTCTTGTGAAGGGGAGCTACGGAGCTCTACCCAGAGACCTATGGACCGCTTATTGATCAAGCGTTTCAAGTCGAGTGGCCATGGCTACCTCTCACATAGCCGACGCGCAATGCCTACCTTACGGGTGTAGTGAGCTTACCTTGATGCTCGATTGGGTTCCCTCCTCTCTCTTGCACTCCGATAGCTCCACGATCCTTGCGGCAAGCTGAAGCCCTCTCCCTCAAGCTCCACCCTCCATAGCCGCGCGAGAAAAGAGAAGAGAAGAGAAGAAAAGAAGATGAAGAGAGAAGATGGGGAGCTTCTTCTCCATGACCCCCCACTCTCTCACACACTCACTCCCTCACACTCCCTCAATCCCTCACTCAAGCACAAGCAAGAAGGCAAGAAGCAAGAGAAGAAGAGAAGAAGAAGAAGAAGAAACTTTGGCCACACACAAGAATGATCTTCTCATTTACTTTTGAACTTTTAAATATACATACCCTACTTTTTGGGTAGTCATCCCCACTTTTTACATGGCTGGCCATTATCCTAGTCCCTCTTTTCTTGTTTCCCACCATTTTAACTTATCCCATTCCCAACTAGTATATACAATTTGCACAGGAGTGAGCTTGGCACTTTTTTACAAGGATTCAGGAGTGCTTTCACAATTAATGGTGTGCTTTTACTCTTTTCTTTTCTCGAGGCGACATTGAGGCCTTCTAGAGAGGTCGTCATTCAAAATTTTTAGGGTCTGACTTCCATCCAGGGCGCCTTTTCCTTCCTTTATCCTGTGCCCTTTCGGTTATCTCCTTTTTCCATTTTCCCTCTCCTTTGCTCCATTTTCCCGCTCCTCTGTGCTGCGGTAAACATTACCCCCCTCCTAGCTCAGTGCCAGTCCCATGGCATTGTGGTGGGGAGTAGTGGGGTAGTTGTGGTTGTTGCTAAGTGGAACTGGTGGGTATATGACCACAATCAAAAGGTGCTGTTGTGAATGAGAAGCGATGGAGTTTGATTAACGATGGTTGGGAGAGATTCCGGTGTGCTTTAGACTGCATGAAGATGCTCGGCATTTCTCACACAGTTGTAGCTCCCATTCTGCGACGGCTAATAAAGGTTTTGCATGGGCATCTCTAATCGTTTGGAGAATATGAGGTTCCAAAATCTATGCAAATGGTGGGTCCATCACTGAGTTTTCCTTCTGCTTGATTTGGTTCATTCATGGTGGCCATCAACAGGCAGATGGTCAGCTACATCAAGCATGTTGGTCCATCCAACCATCAGAGTATGCAAAAGCTCCTGGAGCTGCTATAATGGTGTCCTGTCCGACTCAGGGAAAAATTCATGGTCATTAGCGGATGCTGTGGATGATCTTCTTTAGCTAGGTAGCCATTCACTGAGTCACGATCATAGCCTACAAGAGAAAGTTATGCACTCCCTAAGGGGTGTGTCTGTCTCATGGTGTGGTGCAAGTGCATGTGTAGTGGAACTCGGAGATGGGTCTAACCTTGGGTAAGCCCTTGGTAATGTCCCTCACTTGAGAACCCGATTTGTGTGTTGTTGGAGGTGCAATGCAAAACTTAGGGTGACAGGTCTGGAAGTCCTGCCCTTGATGTGCTCTAAGCGTGAAGTGGGGGAGGGGCTAGGTGTAAACCCTAGGTGTAGTGAGTGAAGTGAGCCCTCGTGCTTTTTTCTTTTCTCTTTTTCTTTTTCTTCTCTTTTTTTTTTGAAGAATTGCATACAAGGAAGATGTCCTGGCTAATGCCTATCACCTTTAGCTGGATTATGAGGCGATCGCAAGCATTGGGATAAGAATGCGCGACTTTGTAGATATTCTTTAATACCGGCCTGGGCCTTTAGAGGTGTGGATGATAAGAAAGGATGATTGCACCTCGTGAAGCGGGTATCACTCATATCCTCTAAGATTTCTAGGCAAAAGGAGGAAAGCAGGGTTGCCCTCATCATTAGTTTAGTCATGGCTCTACTATCTATCCCTAGGTTGATGTCAAAAAAGAGTGGAGGGAGGTGGGCTTCCTCAGCTGTGGGTTTCTGCATTAGTAGGAACTTGATAGCCTAAGATAATTACAGGTAGTTAAGAAGGCTGGAATGGGCAAGAAGGAAAATTTGCGAGGAAGCAGTTGATAGATGAGAGGAGATCCTGTAACCTAAAGACTAGGCATTCCTTGGGGCTCCGGGCATTAACATTATATATCTTAGGAAAGTCAAAATCCCCATGAATATTTCAATCATAGTCAACTCCATGCCTACGAGGGTAGGGCATGTAGATGGGGTCATTGCATTCTTCAGGGAGCGAGCCGCAGAAAACGGTCCAGGCGTCAAAATTGGTATCCTAAATCCTCCTTTGCCACTTCGGCTATGCCTCGTAGCCTTGGACAGTTTTGGGAACCCTGTTTACCTTGTCTTGCCAGTACTCTTCAAGCTCTTGCCTCCATCTGGTTATTATGAGGCTTCTTTCCTCTATCCATCTGTTTATAAGATCATTAGTCAGATCCTTGATCTTGGCTAGAATACCTAGAGGCAAAGCACAGTCCAGAGAGCGTGGATAAGCAAATGAAAGTTCAAACAGCCTCGTCTGGAACTCCTGTTGACGCCATATGACCAATTCCTGAGGCCAATCGATAGGATGGGGATCCCCCCGTAGTGGCACATGCTCTTTAGGGAATTGTCTTGGCAGTGATCGTACTCTGCGTTGGGCTTCCTCTGCTAGTTCTTGTCTTCTTCTTCTTGCTGCCACAATGCACTCGAGCATATGGGCATCTTTGGGCTCTTCAAGCAGGAGGTCTGGTAGAGGCAGACTGGGCATTCTTTGTTGCTCTTCTTCAACATCCTGCTCAAAGTACGGACCCTCTTTGACATGCTGCTCAACAAGTGATGGAACCGCTTGTGGTGGTGGTGGTGGCTGCTCGTGCTCTTCAAACCCAAGTTCCTTAAGCTCAATAGTGGAGAGGCCGGCGCGGTGTAGGTAATGAAATTGCTGCTCTTTTGTGATTCATGTGCCTGTTGGAAGCTCTTGTTCTTGAAGGCCATACTTTAGTGCTCGGGTGGTCAGTTCTAGCTTCCTTCTTACCTTCTCCACTGAATCATTGCCCTCCGCCTGGGTGACATGTAGTACTGTGCTGAGGAAGGCTTGCCTTTGTGTGTTGGCACATACATCAGCAACTACTTCCCTGGACTCCGCAAGCACTCTCTCGCACTCAGCCACTGCCAAGCGTTCTGTTAAATCCCTAACTCTTTCAAAATTATTTCTTTCCCACTGACTGGCTCTCTTGTCCATCTTCTTTTTTTCCTCCTCCAGCTCACTTGCCAAGGTTGCCACAACCTGTTGCTGCTCATTCGGGGGAGTAGGGGTTGTAGTGCTTGATGCCTCTAGCTTTTGTCATTTTGGATCTTGCCTAGACTTGGCATCTGCGGCAGCAGGCCTTTTTGCTCCAACTTCTGGTACAATTTCAGCCCCTTTACTGACAAGTAGATGCATCATGTTCATCAATTGGGCCGTGTCTAGAGAGGGCATGGGTTGTGGGGTGGTTGTGGTTGTGGTATCGGTTGGTACTGGCACAAAGGAGGAAGGTAGGGGGTGCAGTAGGGACTTGCCCTTGCCTACAACTACTAGGGCCATTTCCACACTGCCACTTGCTTCAACTTCATGGCAGGGACTCAAAGGATCGATCTCTCCTCCCCCATGGGTTTCTTCGATAGATCTATGATTGGCATGTGCCAACTCAACAAGTTCTTTCATTCTTAGTTCTTCGGCTTCCTCCTTTGCCCTTCTTTGCCTCTCTTCTTCTGCCCTCTTTGATTCTTCTCTAATTTTTTCGAGTTCATCCTCTTCTTTTTTCCTTCGTTCCTCCTCCACTCTTCTTGACTCTCTTTGAGCCCTCTTCATCTTGGCTCGCTCTTCTTTGCTCAGTCTTTTTTTCTTCTCCTTCTAGCTCTTGTCACTCTTCTTTTGCTCTCGTGGTTTAACCGCTTGAGTAGGTGGTACCTCCGGCTCTCCTTTGTCGCTTATTGTCCTTTCACTCGAGCCTTCTTCCTCGCGGTGAGGTGAGCTTCGATGCACAACTTGCTCTTCATCTACACTAGCATCCTTGATAGCCTCATGGATGATTGCCGTCAGGACACCGCCATATCTAATTGTGGAGGCTTTCAAGACAGGCTTTTTCCTTGCGGATCATGTAGTAGAAGTAGGAGACTCCCCACCAGTTGGTGCTGTGGCTGGAGCCAGGAGTGCGGCTGAACTCTCGATAGTTTTCTGCACAAAACCGTTCCAATCCACCTCCTTTGAAACTCCTACAGTGATGCTTTCTAGTAATGGCACCCCGATTCTGTTCATTGAAGCATTGTATCTCTATGCTGAGAAAAGGGTGTGGACCATTTTAGCTTGCATCTTTGTTGCGGGGTCTGAAATATCAGCCAAACTGATTCCATCCACTGTGGGCGCCTCTCCTTCTTGGACACAAGCCCCAGGGCTTTCTCGACGATAGCTGCATTAAGGGGGACTTGCACCCTTCTTTCCTGGTCACCAGTCCTTACTGTGACCGTGCCACAGCTCCTACCTTCATCAAAGCTCTTTAAAAAGTCAACGCACATGCTGTAATCTACAGCCTGTCATTCCACATACTTTCGGAGGTTGCATTTATCCACCAACTCCTTCACTGCCGGCTCTTCCAAGATGGCATTGTCTAAATTTAGGGTATGTTTTTGAACGTGAAGTGGCTAAATCCATATGTCTCAACACTGATCCCTTACTTTCTCAGCTCCTCTTCAGTGAATGGAAGTTTACCCCCCTTTTCTTGTCCTACCATGGTAGGTGCCTATCATTACACCATGCCAATATTAGCGTTATGAATTGACTCATCACTAACAAAAACCCAAGAAAGAATGCATGTGACAATTTGCCGTGCTACTTCGGAGGTATAAAACTTGGAAATAATTCAAAAGCAACATCTATTTCCTCCTTGCATTCTTTCCTATTTAAATTCAGTTGATCATTTTCATCCATCACTACACCTTGCTACATCACTTGGCTCTCACTTTGCTCCCCCCTTCCTTAAGTTTCAAAGGAATCCTTCCTAGGATTAGCAAGGGAAGAAGGAGGACTCACATGGACTTTGTGGGGTGAGTTACTTGGCCAACAGCCAAGTATAGAGGTTAGGGTTATATTCAAGCTAGGCATGACAATCAAGTTCATATGGTCATATGGAAGCTTGGGTGATATAGGTCAAGACATCATGAAAGATGTCCCTGGAGTTGAGGCGGCTAGCAACATGCAGTTCCTCTTCCGTAAGGAATTGGTCAATGCAAGGGCGGGCTAACACATGGTCATCTAAGTGTATGTTGTGTGTAATGGCCAAAACCCTAAACGAAAGAGGTGCCACATAAGTAGGGTCGTGTTCAATTGTTTTGATTGCCCTTCTTTGCTCGGCATTGGTCATGATGCGGCAGCCTTTTTTCTCCCATTGGAGTCGCAAGGCATACCACAGTTGTAAGAATGAAGAATCAGAGTTGGCAAGATGCGTGAGCTCCTCCAGTTCTTGTTCAGGTGCAGAGCAAGCAGACTTGTGGTACGAGGCAATTAGTCTTCTGAGAATCGCTTGCTCCTTTGAGATTTCTCCATTAGCGATTAATTCGACGGCAATTTTGGGGAATTTTACAGTCAAAAATTCGTAGTCTTCCCAAGTGCATGGCAACGCACGAACATCAAAAGCAAGGGGTTCATCGAGAAGTCCTAGGTCAAGCCTCTCATAGCTCCTAGCGAATGTGGTGAAGGTGTTATCTAACACCTTGATGCATGTCACTACGTCATCTCTCGAGGTCTTAGCAAGATCCTTGGCCACTGAAAAGAAAGATCGTCTTTCATATGAAGGCCTAAGACCTGCTGGTGGTGATGGTGCAATTGGGCTGGATAGCGGTGACTCCATTGATGGCATCACAAATGGGACTTTGCACTCAGAAGCACTTTGAGATGCTGTAGGGGGCTCCATTGGCATAGGAGGTGTGCTACATTCTATCAGAGCCGACATGGGGGTGCTCATCAACTCCTCTGACTTGGATAATTCTCGGGCATCTAGCTTTGGGCGATAAATGTGTTGGGATTCATTAATCACAACCAGTGATGGTCCAGCTTGTTTTGTAGCCTGGGCTCTGTATGTGCAAGCCGCTCTGGCTGGAGTGAGGTTGCTTAGAGTTGAGCCTCTTGAATGTCCATTCTTAGGCACCCATATCCAGGGGTTGCCCTCATAGTATCCTTGTGCTCGCAAGAGATCTTTGGGGATCCATCGCGGCATGGTCGTGCGCCTACGTCGATAGCATTCGAGCTGCCTATTAGGCTGTGATGACTGATAGTTTTTGCGTTTAGAAGCACGTTTTTGCGGTTTACAAGGAGGTGGCCCTTGTCGTTTTGGCACCCATATGAGCATGGACTCCTTGGCCTTGTGAATGGCCTTGGTGGGCTTGGTTCTAGCAGTTTATGCATGGGGTGAGATATCACAGCCCTTCTCCCTAGGCTTGATCATAGGCGTGGTCGTAGGAGTCTCTATCAGTGGCTTTGCAATTGTAGAAGGATCAAGATAACCCTTGCTGAAAGTAGTCACTATGCGCACATTGCCTATAGCAAGATGGATGCAATCTAGGTTATAGTCCACATTGCAGTTCTTCTGCTTTTTAAAAGTGCAATCTAGTAGTGACTTATTACCGGCCCCTTTAGTGTTTGGCAACACATAAAAGAAGACTAGTATACTTTCAGACTCGATAGAGACAACCACTTTGCATTTTCCTAAGAGTGAGTAAGTGTTGCGCCCAAATGGGCTGAGTTTAGCGTTTGTGGGCTGTAATTTAGGTTGACCAATGCGTGTCTAATGGTCAAGATATTAAAGTTGGCATCTTTGTCGATCAAGGTATCAAAAGAATACATCCATTCTGCAGTGACCGTGATTCGTAGGTAGGTGGGTGCCACTGCTTCTTCATCTTGATCTGTTAGTTTGGTAATAGTGGCCATGCGGACGTTGATAGAGGCTTCAAGCATAGGTGGCTCGTGCAAAGGATGGGGAGGATACTTTTTCATGCAATTGCCATTGAAAAATCCTATTCCTTCACCTTCGAGCGTCTCCAATTCAACATTGCCTGTTCTACTAATTATACATACTCAGAAAGGTCCTAATCCTTGAATTTTCATTTTCTATTTGTGACCCTTCACAGAGTATAGTAGAACGAGGTCCCCTTATCAAAGTTGCGCTATTTGACATGCTTGTCAAACCACATCTTTCTTCATGCCTTCTCACAAATCAGAGCGTGGGTGGCTAAGAATCGAGTCTCCGTGAGGCGCTCTAACTCCACTAAGCAGTTGGTCCAAGCCTCTCTTCCCTCCCAATGCTCCTGGGCTGCTATCCTTAAGCTAGGGACAAAGAACTCTAAGGGTAGAATGGCCTCCGTTCCATAAGTCAGCCTAAAGGGCGTCTGTCCTACAACAGTCTTATAAGCTGTATGATAGGCCCACAAGGCCGCCATTAATTTGTTATCCTAGTCACTTCGTGATGTGGATACCACCTTCGTAAGCATGTTGACTAGGATTTTATTCGTGGATTCTACTTGGCCATTTGCTTGAGGGTAGTAGGGCGAGGACCTTCTATGAATGATTAGGAAGGTCGAGAGCAAGTGGGATATCACTTCATTAATGAAGTGCGTGCCCTGATCACTTACTAGTTCAATTGGACAACCAAAATGTGAAAGGACCTGCTCCCACAAGAACTTCGTAGTGGTTCTAGCATCATTCTTCCTAGTGGCTCTTAGCTCTGCCCACTTCATCAGGTAATTAGTTGCCACAATTATGTAGCGTGCCTGGGAGTATTGTGCCGCATGACTGATAGGTCCAATGAAGTCAAGGCCCCATTTTTCGAAGGGTTGTCATGCTATTACGGGGGTCAACTCCATCTTATCCTTGCGCACATGCACCTTAGTCCTTTGGCACTCATCGCAGTGTTTTACAGATTTAGTAGCATCACGGAATAGGGTGGGCCACCATAGTTGGGATTGTAGCACCTTACGGGCTGTTGTATCGCCACTAAAGTGTCCTCCAGCTATTCCACCATGCGCTTCTCTCAATACATCGTGCATCTCGTGCTCACACATACATCTACGCAACAAATTGTCTTGTCCTAGCTATAGAGTTGGCCGTCGATCAGTTGGTATGGCTGGATCTTTAAGATAAGTCTCCTTAACCTGGCTTTCTCAATAGGTCTCTCAGGTAGACCATTCTCTAGCACTTGAACTACATCATCGGCCCAATATGGCATCAGATCGGCTCTAAACAAGTCTCTTTCGCTAGACAAGCCAAAGAGATGAGCGTCCAGTGGGTCGTTAGGTACGCCTTGTCCAGCAGCTTCTCCTGTGGGTATGCAGGACATGTGATCAGCCATGTAGTGCTGCTTTCCCTTACGTACAACCATAGAGAAATCAAATTCTAACAAGAGAAGTAACCATCTAGCTATGCGACTTGTAGCACACGACTTGTTCACAAGATAAAGCAAGTCTTGATGGTCAACGAAAAAGACGAAGGGGTTGGCCAACAGAGAATGCCTAAATTTCTTTATAGCAAATACCATGGCTAACCCTTCCCTTTCTGTAGTGGAATAGTTTATCTTCGTTTCAGTGAGCTGCATGCTGGCAAAACTCACAGGGTAATCTAGGTTATGCTCACCAGGCTAGCATAGAACATCTCCAATAGCAAACTTAGAGGCATCTATGTGTACATGAAACGTTATGCTCCAGTCTGGGGCTCATAAGATTGGTGCAATGGTGAGAGCCTTCTTCAACTCTTCATATGCACGCTGGCATTCCTCAGTCCACTCGAATACTATCAGCAGCTTGTACAATGGTCTAGCAATCAGTGTGTAATTCAGTACAAAGCGTCGATAGTATCATGTATGGCCTAAGAAACACTGAACACCCTTGTAGTTAATGGGTGGTGGTAGGTTGACAATGACCCTGACTTTTGAGAAGTCAGTGGCAATGCTGTTCCTTGACACTACGTGCCCTAGGATACATCCATGCTTCACCCAAAACTAGCACTTTAAGGGGTTCAACGAGAAGTTGTATAACCGAAACCATTCAAAGACAGCTCTCAACTTTTCTAAGTGTTTGGCCCAACTAGAGTGTAGGCATAAGTCGTCTACAAACACCTCTAGCTCGCGTCTAAGCATATCCTTGAAGATGGTGCACATTAATCATTGAAAGGTCGCAAGCGCACTCATTAGCCTAAAGGGCATAACAATGTAGGTGAATACACCCCACTCCGTGGTGAAGGCAGTCTTGTGCCTATCGTCAGGGTGCACTTGCACTTGATTATAGCCAGAGAAGCCATCCAGGAAGCTGTAGGCTTCTTTGCTTGCTACCCTCTGCAGCATGTGCTTGGTATACGGGAAGGGGTAGTTGTCCCTCTTTGTAGTGGCATTAACTTTCTTGTAATTCATGCACACTCAAATTTTACCATTCTTTTTCATAACGATCACTATAGGTGATACCCAATCCGTGTGCTCAATCTCATATATAAATCCCGTCTTCAGGAGCTTATCGATTTCCTCCTTCATTGCATAGGCGTGTTTAGGATTCATAGGGTAAGATCGTTGCTTTGTTGGCACCACATCTAGAACCATTGGGATATTATGGGTCACAACCCTAGGATTGACTCCTTTAAGTTCCTCCAAGGACTAGGCAAACATGTGGACATACTCTTGTAGGAGAGCAACAAGTTTAGCCTCCTTATCCTTGGTCAAGTCGTCAGCAATGAACACAGGTCGAGGCTTCTCGCCTTCCCCTGCCAAGTTGACTTCCTTGACCTTGGCGGGTCCCTCAATTGGCTCACTAGTTTGCCCTTGTCTCATTGCTCCTAGTAGAATCACCACTCTATCACCCTTCTTAAACTTTGTGAAGCGTTTGGGGAGATCATGCAGCTTCTTGTTCTGTCCGCTCCGTGTCTAGTTGTTTGGGGTGAATCCTCGGTTATCCTGTTTGGTCTCTAGCTTCTAAGGGCTAAATTGGGTTTCCAAGGGGTCAAAGATGTGAACAGGGTAGCCAGGACTGTCAGGCAGGTTCAAAAACCCTCTATTTTAAGTTATGGTGAAGTGGTCCGATTCTCAGAATCACACCGTCCAATTTTGGGAATCGGACGGGCTGGTCCGATTTTGAGACTCCGACAGGGTGGTCCAATTGTGAGACTCGAACAGGGTGGTCCGATTTTGAGACTCAGACATGGTGGTCCGATTTTGAGACTCAAATAGGGTGGTCCGATTCTCGCAGTCGGTCAGTCCAATTCTTGCAGTCGAACGGTCCCACTCCAGAAATCGGGTGGTCCAATTCTGGGAATCGAACCCAGATAACTTGGTCCGACTGTGCAAACGATAGCCCGTGGGTTACGCACGATGACTCAAGCTCAGCTCCTACTCCATGGAATCATCCAGTGCCTTCCAGATAAGTGGAAAACACTACAAGGAAATGCCAGACATACCTGGAATCACTGTGATGCTTGAATCGAATGGCACTCCAGAATTTGTGCCCCTATTTCCCTGTTTCCAGCAGGCAGAGCAGAACCCTTTCTGTTTTCTTTCTTTTTCCTATCCTAATCTTAACCTAATGCAACAAAAACCAAAACTAGAGATGGAGATGGATGGTCCTACTCTAATATTCAACAACAAATCAAAATACTTACTTGCTCTAAGGATTAAAACCTCCTAAATCTCCTAACTATCTCGAGCACCGGTTCGGGATGCAAACCCTACTTCTATGCTTGATTCGATGTGTGTGGCACTTGAGGCTCGATTCCGTCTGTCCCGACAATGGAATCAAAATGAAGGGGAGCTACGGAGCTCTACCCTGAGACCTACGGACCACATTTCAAGCCGAGCGGCCATGGCTACCTCTCACATAGCCAGCGTGCACAATGCCTACCTTACGCGTGTAGTGAGCTTACCTTGATGCTCAATCGAGTTCCCTCCTCTCTCTTGCACTTTGGTAGCTCCACGATCCTTGCAGCAAGCTCAAGCCCTCTCTGTCAAGCTCCATTCTCCATAGCCGTGCGAGAAAAGAGAAGAGAAGAGAAGAAGAGAAGATGAAGAGAGAAGATGGGGAGCTTCTTCTCCACAATCCCTCACTCTCACACACTCACTCCCTCACACTCCCTCACTCAAGCACAAGCAAGAAGGCAAGAAGCAAGAGAAGAAGAGAAGAAGAAGAAGAAGCTTTGGCCACACACAAGAATGATCTTCTCATTCACTTTTGAACTTTATATACATGCCCTACTTTTTGGGCGGTCATCCCCACTTTTTACATGGCCGACCATTAGCCTAGGCCCTCTTTTCCTATTTCCCACCGTTCTAACTTATCCCATTCCCAATTAGTGCATACAATTTACATAGGAGTGAGCGTGGCACTCTTTTACAAGGATTCGGGAGCACTTTCACAATTAATGGTGTGCTTTTACTCTTTTCTTTTCTCGAGGCGACATTGAGGTGACTCTTTTCTTTTCTTTTCTTTTCTCGAGGTGACATTGAGGCCTTCTGGAGAGGTTGTCATTCAAATTTTTCAGGGTCCGACTTCCATCCGGGGGAGCGCCTTTTCCTTCCTTTGTCCTATGCCCTTTTGGTTATCTCCTTTTTCCATTTTCCCGCTCCTCTATGCTGCGGTAAACATCTTGGCTCAAGGTTTGTCGTTTAAGGTGACTTAAGGTGTGTGTTTGAAGTTCAAGTTGTGTGCACTTGGATCAAAACACTTTCTTATTTTGGTTCAAATTGCTCCTATGAGATTAGGAAATGTTTATGAGAAAATGCGATTCCTATGGACTTCTAGCTTTTGCAATTCTAGAGGCAAGATGCTCATAAAGCTCAACTCCTCTCTTAAAGGATGATATTTATATCATCAAATGCTCAAGAGAATACACGCGAGTCACTATTTCAAAACTAAGGAGGTCCAGAAAGAAGTAGATTGGAAGCAGCTTGAGACAAGTGTAAGTGTACATGCTATATTTAGGTAGTACTAAGTTGAAGTAGGTGAAGGTGTGACCCTCACTAAGGGTAGGGTGATAGCTTGAGACGGTGATCAAATCAAGGTAAGTGTGTGGCCACTAAAGGGAAGCAACAAAGGACCAACTCAATGTAAGTGAGTGCTCAAGGTAATTAACTAGATGTCAACTCAAGATAGTGAAGGTAGGACTTGAGGTAAGTGACTTGAGATCAACTCAAGGTAAGTGGATGTGGCCAACTTGAGGTAATAAAGTTAGGACTTGAGGTAAGCAATAAGACACCAACTTAAGGTAAGTAGCGAATGTGGCAAAGTCAAGATAATTAGGCTACTCAAGGTAAGTGAAGTTAGGACTTGAGGTAAGAAATAAGAGACCAATTCAAGGTGGGTCATAGGATCAAACTTGAATTATATGGATGCTCTCACTCAAGATAGGTAAGTTGAGACCAAATCCAACAAGATAAGTGACACTCACAGTGGCCAAATTTGAGCCACAGTTGAGATAGGTCATAAAACCAACTTAAGATAAGTATTAAGCATGCAACTTGATGTGAGTAAGATGAAAACCAAATTGAGCAAGTAGCATGAGTCCAACTCAAGGTATGTGAACCCCACTCTAGGTAGTTAATAGGGCAACTACCAACATCAAAGTAAGCTCCGATGGTGGTGTTAACATGAGGTAGTGAAGGTGTGGACCTCACAACCACCAACTCAAGGTAGTAGGTATGTGGATCAATTCAAGGCATATAAAGAGATCAAGGTACATGTAGGGCATGCACTCAAGGTAAGTGAATTGAAATCAAATTGAGGTAATTGGGAACTTTGAGTTAAGCAAGCAAGTGACCAAAATAGGATACTACTGGGATTGGGGATAGAGGGGCTTTACCCTTTTATTGCGCCATCAATATTGGTCGTACCTCTTCGGCTCCTGTGCTCGTGCCTGGCATATCCTCTCATGCTAGGCTCATCATTGCCAATTTTTGAGATCAAGAGGGATATTCCACGAATCTTTGAAGGGCGAGGGCAATCTTCTCCTCCCCCTGTTGCCTTAGTCATTCTTCCTCCTCTTCTTGCCTCTTCCTGTGCTCTTCTTCTAATCTCTTTGATTACTCCTCCACCCTTTGTAGCTCCTTGTTTTCCTTAGAGGTGGATCGAGTTCTTCTTATGGGGATTTTGAGGGTGATCTTTTTTCTCCCCCCTTGGCTTGACAACTTTGAGCCTTGCTACTCATTGATTGTCCTCTTGATTGGGGCTTCTTGCTGTTGAGAGGGTTGGTCATCCTCCTTTTCATTAGCAACTCTCTCCATGTTGTCTTGCTATTCCTCATGGACTTTGTCTTCCCCCTATTTTCCTGCTGAAAGCAAGATGGTCAGGCTTGCTGGGATGGGAGAGTGATGCTCCTCTTGGATTGGTGACGGATTTGGGTCTCCTCTGTTACTTCTCTTTCCACCATCCCCAAAGCTTCTTGGATGATGACCATTAACACTCCTCCAAAGCCTATAGTTGAAATTTTGGAGGTAGGTTTTTTCATTTGGGACTCCGCTGTGGTAGCCCGAGACTCCCCTCCTACCACACTTGGAGTTGTGGCTAGTACCTTTGCCGATGCATGTATTGTCTTCCTCCAAACATACACATTCCAGATTACCTCATTTAGAGCATTGGCTCCCCAGCAATGGTACACCTATTCTATTCATAAGAGCATTACATCTCTCGCTTGAAAAAAGGGTGTGGACGATTTTAGCCTATAGTCCAATGGTGGGGTTCGGAATATCAACTAGATTGATTTCATCATTATTGTAGACCTTCTTTTTGTCCATCCCCAACATTCCATACACATTCCTCTTTGGTCTCTTCTCTGGCTTCTCTGCTAATTCTAGTGCCTTCTCCACAATCTTTGGAGTAAGAGCAACTTGCACCCTTCTAGAGGTTTCATCTTTGCCTAATGGTCATCGTGCCACTTTTCCTTTGGACATTGAAAGTCCTCAGGGTTTCTATACATTTGCTTTGGTCGATGTATTGTCCCACCTTTTCTAGGTACTTGGCAAGGTTACATTGCTCTACCATCTATGCTGCTGCCTCTTCGGATGTCACCACTCCTTCCAAATTGTGGATGCTACGATATTTTAATTGGTTGAATGCTTAGATCTCCATGGCTAATTCGTATCTTCTATGCTCCTCCTCTGAGAAGGGGAGCCTATTAGCTTTATCCTATTGACCCGACATTTAGATTCCTAATGCCACAAAATATCCCACAATTAGTGTTCTTTAAAGGGCATCTCTTGCACGGAAAGTAAAATGACTAAAAAGATGAGTGTCCGACATTGAGGAATATAACCCACAAAATAAGAAATCTCGTACTAATCAATCCACAGATCTATTGTTATTCTAACATGATCGATGGCAAGGTGGATGCACTGCAAGTCGTAGTCAACATTACAATGAACGTGAGTATGTATCCCAGCATCAATGACTCCTTACCAACACTTTGCTTGTTAGGTAGCACGTAGAAGATGATGGGTAGGCTCTTAGTCTTGATAGAAACCATTACTTTGCATTTTCCTAAGAGGGGATAGGATTGCCCCCCAAATGGGCTAAGCTTCGCATTAGTTGGTTGCAACTCGGGTTGATCCATGGCTATTCATGCATTGAGATATTGGCGTCAGCTCCCTTATCAAGTAGTGCATATCAGGGGCATATGGTTTTTGGGAGGTTATAATGATTTGCAGGTAAGCTGTGCTACCATTTTCTCATCTGCCTCGTGGAGTTCTCTGATGGTTGCAACCCTCACATTCAAAAGTGGTTCTATCCTTGGAGGTTCATAACGTGGATGTGATGGAGGGTAATACTTCTTGATGTGACTTATGAAACTTGTACCCTCTCCTTCTAGGGTTTCAAGTTTCACATTTCCTGTTCTAGTGATATTGCAAACCTGGAAAGGTCCCAATCCCCAGACTTCATTTTTTCCTTGTGTCCCTTGACAAAGTATAGCAAGACTAAGTCTCCTTACCTAAAGTCTCATTGTTTGACGTATTTGTTAAACCAATTCTTGTGGTGTGCCTTTTTGCATATTAGAGCATGGGTTGCAATGAGGCAAGTCTCAAATAGGCATTCCATCTCTACTAAGTGTTGGGGGTAAAGGTGCCTTTGCCTAGCCGCCCATGTATTACTACACTGACAGTACCCGCCACTGCACATTGCAGGTGGCAGTGCCCATCACCATCACTTTATTCTTTATTCTTTTAGTGATAGTTCAAATAAAGGAAGGCCCGGTCACAAATTGTGACTGTTGGAGTTCCCATTTGTGTCTCTCTCTCCTCTTGCTCTTGCTCTCCGCCATAGCTCACTTCCAAGCAAGCTTCGATCCTTCTCACCTTTCAACTGGTATCAGAGCTTTGGATTAGAGCTTGATCATGGAGCTTGACTCGCAGCCCGAATTGAAGACCTAGAGCTTGGAGCTTCAATGCCAGCCATGGCTTCTTCCCCGCGAGGTAAGATTTCATCTCTCGCCTCTCCTCGGCCCTCGTAGGCTCTTTACAGGTGTTCCTTGGCTTCATTGGGCACCTTGTATGCCCCCATTTTCCCCCTCATCCTCAGCATAACCAGTAGGTCCCACAGTCAGCTCACGTTTTTTTTGCGCATGTTTCAAAATTTGACTCAAAAATCATTTTTTTCTCATATCTCGGGCATTCGGAACCCGATTTAGGCAAGTTAAGAGTCTGACTTGGGGTTTTGGCATGCTCCTGATGTGATGGCAATGCCGAATTTGCCAATTTCTGATCACAAATTTTTTTGCAACACATCTGAGTTGATTTACAACAAGAAAATGTCATGCTTTTAGCTTATCTGATGCTCCCGAGGCTTGGTATTTGATGCCCAGATACTTTGGGGATGTTTTCCCAATGTTTTGAGATGCTTTGGGACTTGGTTTGAGCTTCCATAGCTTGATTTATGTAGGGGTTTATTGCTATACACTGTTTGGGTAGCAAGGTTTTATCAAGGACAGCTTATGCATAATGCTCTTTGTTGACATTCGGGTGTCCTATTAGATGTATTGATGCTTGATCATCATGGTTTATGCCTAGATATGCTATTTGAGAGCTATTGAACTTTGATTTGGATGCAGACACTTCGTTGTTAGTTGGGATTTATGCTACCTCGGTTGACAGGTTATTTTACCTCCAGTTTGGTTATGCTTATTGGTTTTGGGCTACGTCTTTGGGATATGCAATGAAGTATTGACCTTCGGGGTACGACATCGAGCTTGTCTTTGGTTTCGGATCTTCATTTGACCTTGAGGTCGGCTTTGGAATGCATTTGATGCTTCATCTTGGATGCACATATGGCATGTATGTTACCTATGTCTGACCGGTCTTGATATGCTTGGCCTATGCCACTACTACATGCTACTTACATTGTTTGGAGCCGATTGCAACTAGTGCCTTGTCTTGGCTTACATCTGGCTTCTGGGAACTTACTTGGAATATTTCTTGGCTTACCAGAGTTGTATTTGGGATACAGTTGATGTTTATGGATGCTCTAATTGGAGGCTACAGAGTCTATATGCTCATGATGTCTTATTGATGTCTGGTCTTGGATCTTTCATCACTGGTGCTCTCATATGCCCTTGTTGAGCTTCTTGGCTTGATCCATATGGCTTTTGTGCTAGTGGGAGCATCATTGGATGTTTGATAGACATTGAGTAGGTGGTTTATGCTATTGAGCTTTGAGTCTTTTGAGACTAGGATCTTCTTCACTTGGATGTTGCATGGTTGATATGCCATGGTCCACATACGTGTACTTGGGCTGATTTGAGCTTCCCACTCCCTAAGCATACACCTCTTTGTGTCAGGTCTTGCCAGTGTTGTGTACACTTTGCCCTATTACATAGGGGGTGTGTCGGCTAACTGACAGATTCGTTTGACATGCTCGGGTATTTGCTCGATGTCTGTATGACTGTCATATGCTGATTTATGTCCACTTGATGCTAGTTATGCTTTGACAGTCAGTGGTTGACTTGATGCGTTGATTTTGCCTACAGTTTGCTCTCATTGTACCTTGCTATAATTTATTATAGCAAGCAGTTGTGTATGGACTGATGTGGAATTTTCATGTTGAATCATCCTGATTTTATGTAGTTTTGATGGTACTTGGTGGACAACATCATTAGCTATTATAGTTCGTGGTCATTTTGCATTGGTTTTGGTGGTATTTTGATTGTTTACATCAGAAAACAGCAAGCAGTTTTGAATTGTCTGCACTATTTTGAACTGACTACATTATGGGTTCTTTTTCCACTGACAATGCTATCTTCAACATCATTAAGCTTGATGGTACAAATTATGCCTATTGGAAGAGCCAATTTTGGTAGATATTGGTGCAGAAATCACAGATAAAGCCACTAAGGATGCATGGCAAGCAGCCTGAAACTATGACTGATGAGACGAATGGGATGAGCTTGATGAGTTATGCAAGTCCACCCTCACCTTGTCTCTCATTGAACAGGTGCATTGAAAGGGAGCGACGGATTGAAGGTTGGACTCGAGAGCTATGGTGGGAGAGCAAGAGCAAGAAAGGGAGAGACTAGAAATGGGAACTCCAACAATCACAATGTGTGACCGGGCCTTCCTTTATTCAAACTATCACTAAAAGAATAAAGAATAAAGTGACGATGATTGGTGCAAGCCACCTACAGTGTACAGTGGTGGTGACTATTAGTGTAATAATACATGGGCGGCTAGGCAGAGGTGCCTTTACCCCCAACAACCTCCCACTTAAAGGCGAATCTGCCCCAGTGAGGAGTGAAAAGAAAAAGAAAAAAGATAGTATAACATGTACACATGTACAACAGGATGAGGAAAGACGTCATCTCATCCCACACCCATCAACCTCCTGAGGAAGGCAAAGCGCTCTGCAGAGAGGCTTTTCATGAGTAGATCTATAGGATTCTGGTCAGTCGAGATCTTAACAAGATCAACAGACTTGTCCTCAATGACCCCACGTATGAAGTGATACCTCACCTCAATGTGTTTTGTCTTCACATGGAAGACCGGATTCTTGGCTAATTGAATAGCACTCATAGAATCCGAATGCAGTGTAGGGATAGCATCAATACCAAGGTCAGCACTAAACAACCCAGTCAAATGGCCTCCTTGCAAGCCTCAGTGGCTGCAACATACTTGGCCTCTATAGTAGAAAGGCCGTGCATTTCCACCCTGGACATCCAAGAAACAGCACCTCCAGCGTAGGTGAATACATAGCCGGAAGTGGACTTCCTACTATCTGCATGTCTTGCATAATTAGAGTCAGTGTACCCCACGACTCCTGTATCCTGGCTGCCATAGCATATGCACATATCTACAGTGCCCTTCAGGTACCTCATGATACCCTTCACGGCATCCCAATGCTTCTTGCCAGGTGTAGCCATATAGCATGCCACAACACCAACTGCAAAGGCAATATCTGGACGAGTGGATATCAAGGCATACATAAGACTGCCCATTGTGGATGCATAGGGACTCTTGGCCATCTCGGCCCCCTGCTCATCTGTCTGTGGACAATTAGCTTGTGATACCTTCACATAAGAAGGCAATGGACAGCCAATAGGCTTTACGTCCTGAATGCGGAAGCGCTCAAGGACTTTATGAATGCACTCCCTTTGTGACAAATAGAGGAGTCCCTGATGCCTGTCGCGTCTAATGCGCATACCAAGTATGTGAGGGGCCTGTCCTAGATCTTTCATCTCAAAGCTCTTCTTGCGCTGATCCTTAAGAGCATCTAGCTCATCATGAGCTTTCCCTATTATCAGCATATCATCCACATAGAGTATCAAAATCAATGAAGAACCATCACGGGCTTTCTTTGTGTAAAGACACGGATCCATAACACTCCCGTTGTAGCCCTGTGACTGCATAAAGGCATCAAACTTATGATACCACTCCCTAGGTGCCTGTTTCAAGCCATAAAAACTTTTCTTCAATTTGCACACTAGGTGCTGGCTGCTAGGTTCTACAAAGCCCTTAGGCTGCTCCATATAAATCTCATCATGCAAGTCACCATGTAAGAAAGCCGTCTTGACATCCATCTGGTATAAATCTAAGTCAAGCTGAGCAACCAAAGCCAAGACTAAGCGCAGGGTAGTCATCTTAACCAAAGGAGAAAAGACCTCATCAAAGTCCACACCATGCTCCTGCTTAAAACCCTTTACTACCAATCTAGCCTTGTATGCCGGCTTGGGGTGTCCAGGGGTACTTTTTAGCTTGTACACCCACTTGCATGGCAAAGCCTTCTTGCCCATAGGCAAGGAAACCAAATCCCAAGTGTCATTCTTATGTAGGGAGTCTATCTCAGACTGCATAGCCCTCTCCCGGGAGTGACTGTCACCCCTGTGCATAGCCTCATCATAGGTAAAAAGGCTCTCCTGCATCTGTAACCAAGACATAATGCATCGAGGGCTGAAATCTATTAGGTGGACGTCTGCCTCTAGTAGACCATCTCACGGCAGGCTCTGCTGCTTGCCTAGCTGCCTGTCCAACACCCTGATCATGAGCATCTGCTGCAGCTGTAAGCTGTCCAAGTGGTTGTGCGGAAGCTCTCGGCTCCTCCTGAAATATGACCATGTGGATCTCAATAACTCTCTCAGGCTGCCTATGCATTTTGTCTTCATGGAAGACTACATCATGACTGTGGATGACTTTCCGCGCCTGCGGATCCCAGAGACGATAACCCATCTCGCTTGCATCCCCATAACCAAGGAAAATGCATTTGACACTCTTGGGATCCAACTTACTTCTCTTATCCCTGGGCACATGGCAAAATGCCTCACATCCAAAGACACAGAGATGCACATAAGAGGGAGGTTTTCCAGTCCATACCTCCTCTACAATTTGGAAATCGAAACCACTAGAGGGTGATCTGTTTATGACATGCATAGCTGTACTAACTGCCTCAGCCCAAAAGCTCTGTGTGGTAGGCCTGCATGGCTAAGCATACTGTGTACATGCTCCTGGATGGTTCTATTCATCCGCTCAGCCAAACCATTCTGGGGGGGGTGTAGGGGGAGGTCAACTAATGCTTAATACCCCTATCATCACATAACTACTTAAAAGAACATGAGACATAATCACCCCCATTATCTGTCCTTAGGCATTTTAGCCTATACCCAGACTGGTTCTCAACCAATGCAAGCCATCTCTGAAACATGGCCAAGACATCGGATTTCAGCTTAATGGGATAAGTCCAAACTTTCTGTGAAAAATCATCTATGAATAAAACAAAACACTTTGCACCACCCATAGTTTGACAAGGCATGGGCCCATAGACATCCGAATGTGCCAATGCCAAGGGCTCACTCATGCGTGGCCTACCATGCGTAGACCTAGTCTGCCTGCCATAAAGACAATGCTCGCATGAATCAAAACATGCATAATCAAGGGGCGGTAAGTACTACAAACCAGAAAGAATTTTCATTCCCTTCAAAGACATATGACCCAAACAGGCATGCCAAAGAGATACATGTGGGATAGAACCCACAGACAAAACATGATCAAGGGAAGAAGCTGATACAATCAAGGGGTAGAGATTGCCAGCCTTGGCACCTCTCGCAATCACAAGTTTGCCATGAGTGATCTTCCATGCAGAGTCTCCAAAACATACATGATATCCTACGTCATCAAGCTGTCCAGCTGACATGAGACTACGTGTCAAAGCAGGTACATGACATATATCGTGCATAACAAAACTACCGCCAGAAGGAAACTGCAGCCTAACATCACAAATGCCCACAATATCAAGAGAGCTGTCATCACCCAAGCGCACAGAACCCAAATCAGTACGGTATGAATGAAACCACTCTCGGCAAGGTGTCACATGAAAGGACGCACCTGAGTCCAAGAGCCAACACTGTGCATACACAGAGTGTATCTCTGTCATCTGCGAAGCACTAGAAGAAGCTGCTAGGATATAATCATCATCATCAACATTCTCAGGCTGCATAACATTGATCTCTTCAATTTTAACACTAGACTTTGCAGGTACTATGCTGTGATCAGAAGTTTTATCATGCACTTTGTCTTTCCCCTTATCTTTGCACCTTTCATTGCGTTAATTCATGGCATTGTGGCCTAATATGGCCCTCTTTCCCACAGTGGTGACAAGTAACATCTGCATTCCTACCACGGGATTTGCTATGTGACTTCCCACGAGACTTGGACCGAGATTTCTAAGAATCCCATCCACGGCCACTACCACTGCCATGCTTTCCATATCCATCATTCCTGCCTCTAACTGCCATAGCATGAGACACATGAGAGGCATCCAAATTCTTACGGTTAACCTCTGCATGCAGAAGAGCACTCTCAACATCAGATAATTTCAAGGTAGCAGTAGAGGCACATAATGCAGTGCGGAATACATCCCATGACTCATTAAGAGTACCAAGCAAGAAAAGAGGAGTGACATCCTCTACAAAAGTGATGTCCTGCGAAGTCAAGTTCTTGAGTATAGCATGGAACTGGCTCAAGTGAGCAGACATAGTCACATTCTCCTTCATGCGCAGATCCATAAGCTACTTCAGCCAATACATCTGACTTGCTAGACTTTTCTTGTCATAGAAATTTTTTATCTTTTCCCACAATTGCCATGCACTCTATTCTTCCTCAAAGACATTATAGTGAACCTGTTATGTGAGAGACAGTACAATAGTGGACTTGCATAACTCATCAAGCTCAAGCCATTCCTCATTTGGCATAGTTGTAGGTGAATGCCCGCTTAACCTCAAAGGTTTGATCTGCGATTTCTGCACCAACACATGCCAAATATGGCTCTTCCAATAAGAGTAATTCATACAATCAAGCTTAGTGATGTTGAAAATAGCATGATCAGTGGGGACGAACTCGCCATAATGCAAGCTGGAAGATTGTAGACAGTTCAAAACTGCTTTCTATTTACTACAAAAAATGATAAAAAAATCACCAAAATCGAGGAAAAATGGCGAAGAAAGTGGAACCAAAGCTACTGCCCACCAAGTACTAGTGAAAGTACATCATTTTAAAGTGTTTCAAAATGAAAAATCCATGTCAGTCCATATATATATGCTTGTTGTAATAAATTTCAGATTTTAGTAAAAAAGAGCTAACAGTGCCAAAATCGGATCCCAAGGCAATCAGATACTGCCAAGACCAAAGCTGACATCATGCGGGCATAGCATAAGCATATGACAGTCGATAAGCATGAATCCAACACCCAAGTATGTCATACAAACATCGTGAGTAGACACACCTCCCAAACAATGGGCAAAGTGTTCCTGCCACTACCAAAACTTGACACAAGTAGATGTCAGTTCACAAACATACGGATCCAAAACTGAGACTTAGCTCATAAGCATACAGTGAACCAAGACATATGATGTATCATCCCAAAAGGTAAGAAGTCCCAAAGTCTCAAGTGTCTGTAACTGCTCAATAGCATGTAACGGCTCAATGCATAAAAGTACCACCTACTCAATGTCTGATAAGCATTAAAGAATGCTCCCACTGGCACAAAAGCCGTATGTATGAGCTCAAGAGCTCAAGCCAAGGCAAGACACAGTGCCAATGACATAAGTCCAAGACAATACATCAATAGTATATCCCGAATGTGTAGGCGATAGAGCATCCGTATGTAGCATCCATAAGCATGTAAGACATCAAGTACATCCCAAGATACAACTCTGGCAAGCCAAGAAATAGCTCAAGTAAGCTCCGAGAATCCAAGTAAGCTCCCAAGATACAACTCTAGAAAGCCAATAAATAGCTCAAGTAAGCCAATAAATAGCTCAAGTAAGCTCTGAGAATCCAAGGTCAAGCCAAGATCGAGCTCCAGTAGCAATAGGCTCCAAACAATGTAACTAGCATGTAGTAATGGCATAGGCTAAGCATGTCAAGACCGGTCAGATATAAGCAACATACATGCCATAAGTACATCCAAGACGAAGCATCCAAATCAACCAATCCCGAATCAAAACCAAGCTCTATGTCAAGCCCCAAGTGTCAATACATCACCATATATGCCCGAAATATAGCCCGAAAAGCATAGGCATAAGTATACATGAGTAAAATGACTTCAATCCAACTGTGTACAGCAATGATTTACTATTCAAAACTATGAATTTTAGCACCAAAATGAGCTCCAAATGGTTGCCAAACAATAGGCATACATTCCCCTAACATCCGGGCATCAAACGGGACCAACCGGGCATCAAATGACAATGCCAAACAAGCTGTAGCATCAAATGTCAATGTAACACTATCATAAACTACTTGTGGAGTGTTATGACAGTCCCAAAATAGTGTTAAATCAGTCCAAATGCTATGCTAACACATCAACCATCAAAACCAAGCATCAAAGCATATTCATATGCTCAAAATGGAGCCTTTCCAAGTGCCAATGGAGGGGGAGAGCTGTTGTTGTGACTGTCAATGTTGAAGACACATATGGGAGGGCTGCATGATTCCACCAACTGTAAATGCTGGTCTTGGGGCTGCAAAAAATGGTGGCCAAGCTGGTTAAAGCCAAGGAAGGCCTCAAACAAGCTCTAGCAAGACTTGTTCAAAGGCAAGTGAGATATGAAGCAAGGGAGCTTCAATGGTGGCTGCCCCAATCTTGTTTACAGCTTGTGAGACTTGAGAACTGAAGTAAACCCTAAAGAAAATGATCAAATACCTCTGATTTAATGCCCTGAATGTGCCCAACAATGCCGGGAAGGTGCTCGAGAAGCCGGGGAGTGACGGGAGCTCGAAGGAGTCAGATATGGCTGCCAGGAAGGACACCCAATGCAAGTAGGGAGTCATTGGGATGCTGAGAATGCCATGAACCAAGCTCAAGAGTCGGAAAGCAAAGCTCTGATACCAGTTGAAAGGGAGCAATGGATCGAAGGTTGGACTTGAGAGCTATGGCGGGAGAGCCAGAGCAAGAAAGGGAGAGACTAGAAATGGGAACTCCAATAGTCACAATGTGTGACTGGGCCTTCCTTTATTCAAACTGTCACTAAAAGAATAAAGAATAAAGTGACGGTGATGGGCGCCTGCAGTGTGCAGTGGCGGTGATTGTCAATGTAGTAATACACGGGCGGCTAGGCAGAGGCGCCTTTACCCCCAACATGCATTACAATGTGGTTGAGGAAGCACAGAGTGCTTGGCAGCTTTGGGATAAAATTAAGAACCTCTATGACAAGAAAAGTCCAGCAAGTTAGATGTATTGACTAAAGTAGCTTATGGACCTGCACATGAAGGAGAATATGACAATGTCTACTCATTTGAGCCAGTTCCATGCTATTCTCAAGAACTTGACTTCTCACGGTATTACCTTTAATGATGAGGTTACTCCATTGCTTTTGCTTGGGACTCTAAGTGAGTCATGGGATGTATTCCGCACTGCCTTATGTGCTCCTGCTACTATTTTGAACTTATATGATGTAGAGAGTGCTCTTTTATAGGAAGAGATCAATCGTAAGAACTTGCTTGCCTCTCGTGTGTCATAGGCAGAGAGATGGTAATGGAAAGAATGACCATGGGAATGGCTGTGGCAAAGACTCGCAGAAGTCTATGTCTAAGTCGCGTGGTAAGTCATGCAACAAGTCTCGTGGGAGAAATGCTAATGTGACATGTCATCATTGCGGCAAAAAGAGTCATATACGCCCACAGTGTCATGAGTTGCGCAATGAGAAGCGCAAAGAGAAGGGGAAAGACAAATTACAGGAAAAGTCATTTGATCGCAGCATTATGCATGCAAAATCTAGTGTGAAAATCGAGGAGATAAATGTCATGCAGACTAATGACTCTGATGCGGAGTACATACTTGCAGCTAGTTCTTGTGATTCTACGTCGTTGGACTGAAGTTCACTTTATGTATGCACAGTGTTGGCTTTTGGATTCTAGAGCTTCATTTCATGTTACACTATGCCCATGAGTGGTTCCACTCCTACCACACTATCTCTGGTTCAGTTCGCTTGGGTGATGACATGTCACTTACTATTGTTGGCATTGAGAATGTACGGCTGCAGTTCTCTACTGGCAGTACTTTTTTGTTACAGGATGTACGTCATGTACCTATGCTTACACGCAGTCTTATGTGTGCAGGGCAGCTTGATGATGCTGGGTTTCATGTTTCATTTGGAGATTTTTCCTGGAAGATCACATGTGGTGGCAGACTTGTGCTTGTTAGAGGTGCGAAAGCTGGCAGCCTCTATCCTCTTGTAGTTGATGGGTCCTATGTTGACCATGTTTTGTTAGTGGGTTCCATCCCACGTGTATCTCTTTGGCATGCCCATTTGGGCCATATGTCCTTGAAGGGAATGAAAATGCTTTCTGGTTTGCAGTACTTACCACCCCTTGACTACGCATGTTTTGATTCATGTGATCATTGTCTTTATGGTAGACAGACTAGGAATACACATAAGAAGTCTGGTAGGACATGCATGAGTGAGCCCCTAGCATTGGTACATTCGGATGTCTGTGAGCCCATGCCCTGTCAGTCTATGGGTGGTGCAAAGTATTTTGTGATGTTCATTGACAATTTTTCACGTAAAGTATGGGCTTACCCCATTAAGCTTAAGTCCGATGTCTTGGCTATATTTCAAAAATGGCTTGCATTTGTTGAAAACCAGACTGGGCATAGGATGAATGATTTAGTACTGACCATGGGGGAGAATATGTATCACATGCTTTTGAGCAACTATGTGGCAAGAGGGGTATTAAGCGTCAATTGACCCCCCCCTATATCCCACCCCAAAATGATTTGGCTGAGCGGATGAATAGAACCATCCAGGAGTGTGTACAGAGTATGCTTAGCCATACAGGCTTACCACAAAGCTTTTGGGCTGAGGTAGTCAGTACAGCTATATATATCATAAATAGATCACCTTCTAGTGGTATGGATTTCCAGGTCGCAGAGGAGGTATGGACAGTGAAACCTCCGTCTTATGCGCATCTATGTGTCTTTGGATGTGAGGCATTCTACCATGTGCCAAAGGACAAGCATACTAAGTTGGATCGAAAGAGTGTCAAATGCATTTTCCTTGGCTATGGAGATGTAGGAGAGATGGGTTATTGCCTCTGGGATTTGCAGGCGTAGAAAGTCATCCGCAACCATGATGTAGTCTTCCATGAAGACAAGATGCATCGGCAGCCTGAGAAGGTGATAGAGATACATAGGGTTGTATTCCAGGAGGTGCCATGTGCTCTTGCACAGCCAGTTGGATAGCCTGCAACAATAGCAGTTGGTACACATGGCCAGGGTGTTGGACTGGCCATAGAGCTTGCCGTGAGATGGTCTACTAGAGATAGAGGTCTACCTAATAGATTTGAGCCCTCGATGCATTATGTCTTGGTTATAGATGCAGGAGAGCCTCTCACCTATGATGATGCTATGCGCAGGGGTAGTCACTCCTGGGAGAGGGCTATGCAGTCTAAGATAGACTCCTTGCACAAGAATATGACTTGGGATTTGGTTGCACTGCCTCAGGGGGGCAAGAAGGCTTTGTCATGCAAATGGGTGTACAAGCTGAAAAGTACGCATGGAAACCCCAAGCCGGCTTATAAGGAAAGACTTGTTGCAAAGGGTTTCAAACAGGAGCATGGAGTTGACTTTGATGAAGTCTTTTCTCCTATGGTCAAGATGGCCACCCTACGCTTGGTTTTGGCCTTAGGCGCGTAGCTTGACTTGGACTTGTATCGGATGGATGTCAAGATTGCATTCTTGCATGGGGATTTGTATGATGAGACATACATGGAGTAGCCTAAGGGCTTTGCAGAACCTGGCAGGGAGCACCTAGTGTGCAAGTTGAAGAAAAGTTTTTATGGCTTGAAGCAAGCACCTAGGGAGTGGTATCATAAGTTTGATGCCTTTATGCAGTCATAAGGCTACGACAGAAGTGCTATGGATCCGTGTCTTTACACAAAGAAAGCCTATGATGGCTCATTGCTTATTTTGGTACTTTATGTGGATGATATGCTGATAGCAAGGAAAGCTCATGATGAGTTGGATGCTCTTAAATCTCAATTGAAGAAGAGCTTTGAGATGAAGGATTTGGGACAGGCCTCTCACATTCTTGGTATGCGCATCAAGCATGACAGGTATCAGGGACTACTCTACCTCTCAGAGGGGGAGTACATTCATAAAGTCCTTGAGCGTTTCCGCATGTAGGACGTAAAGCCTATTGGCTATCCATTACCTTCTTATGTGAAGGTTTCATAGGCCGATTGTCCGTAGACAACTGAGCAGAGGGCTGAGATGGTCAAGAACCCTTATGCATCAACCGTGGGCAGTTTGATGTATGCCATGATAGCCACTAGTCTAGATATTGCTTTTGCAGTTGGTGTTGTGGCACGCTATATGGCTACACTTGGCAAAAAGCATTGGGATGTCGTAAAGGGTATCATGAGGTACATGAAGGGAACAACATATATGTGTATTTGCTATGGCAGCCATAATATTGGGATGTCGTAAAGGGTATCATGAGGTACATGAAGGAAACAATAGATATGTGTATTTGCTATGGCAGCCATAATATAGGAGTTGTGGGCTACACAGACTCCGATTATGCAAGACATGCAGATAGTAGGAAGTCCACTTCCGGCTATGTCTTTTCCTATGCTAGAGGTGTTGTTTCTTGGATGTCCAGGATTCAAAAGTGTATGGCTCTCTCTACCACTGAGGCCGAGTATGTTGCGGCCACTGAGGCGTGCAAGGAGGCCATATGGTTGGGCCGTTTGGCTCATGACCTTGGGATTGATACTATACATACGCTGCATTCGGATTCTATGAGTGCTATTCAGCTAGCCAAGAATCTGGTCTTCCATGCGAAGATGAAACACATTGAGATGAGGTATCACTTCATACGTGGGGTCGTGGAGGACAAGTCTGTTGACCTTGTCAAGATCTCTACTGCCAAAAAATCCTATAGATTTGCTCATGAAAAGCCTCACTACTGAGCGCTTTGCCTTCCTTAGGAGATTGATGGGCATTGGATGAGATGACGTTTTTCCTCATCCTGTTGTACATGTGTACATTGTACTGTCTTTTCTTTTTCTTTTCACTCCTCACTGGGCCATATTCACCTTTAAGTGGGAGGTTGTTGGGGGTAAAGATGCCTCTGCCTAGCCACCCGTGTATTACTACACAGACATCACTCGCCACTGCACACTGTAGGTGGCGGGCACCCGTCTCTGTCACTTTATTCTTTATTCTTTTAGTGACAGTTTGAATAAAGGAAGGTCCAATCACACATTGTGACTGTTTGAGTTTCCATTTGTGTCTCTCTCTCTTCTTGCTCTGCTCTCTGCCATAGCTCGCCTCCAAGCAAGCTTCGGTCCTCTCACCTTTCACTAACCGATTTTTCCGTGCTTCTTGGCCCTCTTATCTCTCTTGGGATGATATTCTCAAGCTTGGAACAAAGAATTCCACTACCAAACTAACTTCGGTTCCGTAGGTAAAAAAGAATGGAGTTTGTCCTATGGCTGTTTTGTACGTTGTCATATATTCCCATAAAGCTACCATGAGCTTGTTGTCTTAGTCATTATGCAAGGCAGAGACCACTTTTGTTAGGATACCAACCAAGATCTTGTTTGTGGATTTGGATTGACCATTGGCTTGAGGATAATATGGAGAGGACATTCTATAGATTATTAAGAAGGTGGATAACAAGTGAGCGATCACTTCATTGATGAAGTGTGTGCCTTGGTCTCACTAACCAATTCTATGGGGGAACCAAACCATGAGATTGCTTACTCTTGAAGAAGCTTGGCCATGGTCCTAGCATCATTCTTGCGAGACCCACTTGGTGAGATAGTTTGCAACAATAATGATATATTTGGCTTGGGAGTATTGAGTTGCAAGGCATTGATTGGACCGATGAAGTCGATTCCCCACTTCTTGAATGGTTGGCACATGATCACTAGGCTCAACTCCATTTTGTCCTTATAAGTAGGGACTTTGGTCCGTTGGCACTCGTCATAATGCTTTACAAACTTGATTGCATCATGAAATAGTGTTGGGCACCACAATTGGGACTTAAGCACCTTGCGTGCTATGGTGTCTCCACTGAAGTGCCATCTAGCTATTTCGCCATGTGCTTCCTTGAGCATATCATACATTTCGTGTTCGCAGATATATCCCCTAAAAGTCCAACTTGTTCTACCTAATACAATTGACATGGAATCACCTGATAGGGTTGGATCTTTAAGATTTTTATTTTTAATCTAGCTTTCTCTATGGGTCATTCCGGTAGTCTGTTCTGAAGTATGTGGACTATGTCATCCATCCAATATGGTGTGAGGTTTGCTCTAAACAATTCTCATTCACTAGATATTTTAAAAAGGTGTGTATCCGATATGTTGTCATTGATTCTCTGTCCAATGGCTTCTCCTATGGATATGGGGGATATATGATTTGCCATATAATGCTATTTGCCATTGCATACAACCATAGAGAAGTCAAATTCCAAAAGTAGAAGTAGCCATCAAGCAATGCATCCTATTGCGTAGGGTTTATTCACAAGATAAATCAATACTTGATGATCCACAAAGAAGGTGAAGGGTGTCGCTAGAAGATAGTGTCTAAACTTCTTTATAGCAAACACCATGGCTAACCCTTCCCTCTCTATTGTGGAGTAGTTCATTTTTGTCTCAATGAGTTCTTTGCTAGCAAAACTCACTGGATTGGAAAAACACTACATGCACAGCAAATTGGCACAACATTGCCCCCATGGCAAATTTTTGCTAGATTGGAACAACACTGCCCCCACAACGACAAATTTTAATGCATTAATGTGCATGTGAAAGGTAATGGACCAATCTGGGGCTCTTAAGATAGGAGCTAAAGTTAGAGCATGTTTAAGCCTTTCATAGACCTGTTGACATTCTTGGGTCCACTTGAATACTAGTAATAACTTGTACAAGGGTCTAGCAATCAACGCGTAGTTCAATACAAACCATCGGTAGTATCCTATGTGGCCTAAGAGACATTAAACTCCCTTAAAGTTAGTTAGAGGGGGAAGGTCTATAATCACCTTGACTTTAGAAAAGTCTGTGGCTATCCCATTCCTCGACACAACGTGCCCTAAGATGCAACATGCTTCACCCCCAAAACTGGCACTTTAAGGGGTTCAATGAGAGAGTTCATATTGCCAACATCATTCAAAGACTATTCGTAACTTTTCTAAGTTCTATTCCCAGTTTTTGTGGACGCATAGGTCATCAAAAAATACTTCCAACCATTCCCTGAGCATGATTTTGAAAATGGCACACATGACGCACTAGAAGGTAGCAGGAGCATTAGTCAGTCCAAATGGCATGACTATGTAGGCAAACGTCCCCCATTTGGTGGCAAATGTCGTCGTGTGCCTATCGTTCGGATGGACTTGCACTTGGTTATAGCTTTAGAGGCCATCCAGAAAGTTGTAGGCTTCCTTTCCTGCCACTCTCTCTAGCATATGCTCCATGTATAGTAGCGGGTTATTGTCTCTCTTGGTGGCTACATTAACCTTATTATGGTTTACACACACTCAAATCTTCCCATTCTTTTTAATGACTATGACTATGGGTGAGACCTAGTCCATATGCTCTATCTTGTAAATGAATCCAACCTTCAATAGCTTATCAATCTCCTCTTTTATGACATGTACATGGTTAGGATTCATTCCATATGGTTGTTGCTTGGCTGGTGCTACATTGAGGGTCATGGCGATGTTGTGAGTCACAATACTTAGATCTATTCCCTTGATCTCATCTAAGGACCATGCAAACACATCGTCAATTTCCCTTAAGAGATTTATGAGATGATGCTCCTCCTTCTCAGTTAGGCCATCACCTATGTACGTGGGTCCAAGCTTATCCTCCCCTCCTACCAAGCTGACCTCCTTAACCTTCTGTACTTTGTGAAGTGCTTAAACATGTCTTAGATTTCTTCTGTCCTTCACCTTTTGAGACTTTAACAGTTTCCTTTTCTCCTCCCTTAGCCTTTTGCTCACCTCATGTGGACATGAAGGTGGGGTTCAGTGCATCGGGTCCCATGTGCTCGAGGTATCTCAGGATCATTATCATTGTTCACCTCTGACTCGAAATTGTTCACCTCTAACTCGAAATTGTACTTGTCATCCTCAGGATCATTATCATTGTTCACCTCTGACTCGAAATTGTCATCCTCAGGATCATTATCATTGTTCACCTTTGACTCGAGGTATCTCAGGATCATTATCATTGTTCACCTTTGACTCGAGGTATCTCATGATCATTATCATTGTTAACCTCTGACTCAAAATTGTACTTGTCATCCTCACTAGAAGAGGCTGTTTCCCGTGGTGCTCACAACTCTGAAGTTGACTCTACTCCAAACAATGGTGTGGTGCAAGGACGAGCTAATCTCACTTGCTTATACTCTACCACCTCGAGGCATTCTAACCAAGCACAATCGCAATCTACCTTGGCAACTCCTTTGCTCACTCGAAACATGTTGATCTCTTAGGGTTTGGTTCCCACTCTAATATGGTCAATTACTCTTCCCTCAATATCATATTCAATGGTCTCTACTTCCTCATTGCTCTCCTCATCTCAGTAATGGAACAATAGTCTTCATACCCGTCATCAAAATCCTCATACTAGTATTGTATGTTGCTAGCAGGGTTCCTACTTCCAAGCTCTACCACACTTGTCATGAGAGTTTAGTTATATGACAAATTTAGGTCGTGCACCTTAGTCCATTGCCACTCTCTGCTTTCCATAAGATCCTTGAGAGGCTTTAAATTGGTAGATGGGTTACCCACAAGCTGAGTTGATAGGTACTCGAGGATTTTGTGAAGTTCTAATTTGTCAGTTGGGACACGATAAGTGATTGGTGTTGGTTGACCCATGGATCTCTCAGCCATCATGCACAAGGGTACTGTGGCGATCTTAAGTTTAGTCTACAACTTGTCTGGATCCACCTTCATCCTTTGAGAAACGGGAGATCAGTGGATCCCAAGACGTGCATCCAATCTCGCTCATCCTCAGGCAGGGAGGAACGTACCTTGTTAGAGGTACATAATCGCTTCTAGGCCTTGAGTCACCTTTTAGCGAGGTAGAGATGGTATTTAAGTCCACTAGTGAGGTTTTCCATGTGTCCATCTCTACTCGGACTACTTCTAATCTATTACCCAAGAATATCAGCCCATTGCCCAAGTCCTCTATTACTTTGGCCAAGGTTTGCCGAGTATGATATCATAATCCACTCCCTTCATAACTATGAAATTCATTGAGAATTGGATTCTCGTTATCTTTAGTGGCTAGGCCTTTAGGACTTCGAAGGGTCTAACCTTCATCCCATTTGCTAGAGTGACATTGAACATTGCGGTCGCTACCGATGGGTTTCCCCAAGCTTGTAAGAATGCATGACTAAGTATACTAACTCCTATTCCTGTGTCTACTATCCCCTTTCATGTAGTATCTCCTAACCTAACTATAGGTAATACTACACATATCTTAGTGCCCACCTAAAAGATGTTTACTTATGGGGACTTAGACATTGGATTCAGTGTTAGGCTTTGTATGTGTGTCATGGCATCGTGGTCTAGGAGGTCTTGTGGCTCATGGTCATTATTGCGTTCTACCCCTTGCTTCAATTCTTGCCAAAGTGCAGAGTTTCTCCCAACGACAACGTCATAGGAGTTGTTATTATTGAGGTTAGTAATTTGCCAGGCATATTTTTCTCCTCATCTTCATGGGCTCCCTACCAATGCTTGTGAGCCAGTTGTGCAGCCACAATCCCCTCATCCTTCCCATGTAGATGTTCACATGGTGGTGTTGTCTCTCCTACCCTCAGATATGTGGGAGAGGCTGGTGGGCTCAAGGTTGAGAGTTTGTTAATCTCATCCTCAATAATAGGTTCAACATCTTGAAGGTGAGCTTGCGCTTCTTTTATCCACTCCTTGACCTTGTCTACAACCCTCAGGTACTACTAGTTGGGGTCAGGGTACTCTCCAATCTTAGCACTTCCCTTATCTCTTGTTTTAGGAGCAGATATTTCTAGTTCAGCATCCGTTGTTAGAAGATAGGCATAGGAACCCACTATAAGCAAGGGTGTATGAGGGCAGATAGGTGTGAATAGCTTGAAGGGCAGGGGAAACCCTAACCCTAGCTAGGCAGAGGCTATATAAACAGCCAATGGGTCACTATCAAAGTTGAGATAGAGTGTACTCAAGTTGTACCTTGAGCAACTTAGTAAACAAGATTTTGTTCTTGTATTTTGAGCTTCTATCTCCCTCTTGTGCACACTTTTTCTTGTTGCAACTCTACTCTTTCACATCCATGACCTATTTTTCCTTAGTTAATGTGGTTTCACTCTCGGTCTTCAGCATTATTTTTGCATCGGTTCTCTTTTTCCTTCATCGCCAACTATTCTTCCCCATAGAGGATGCATCCAGGTTGCTAGGTCTAGGTAATGAGATATCAGCCTGCTTTGTTTGAGCTCGTGTCATGACACTTAGGGGAATAGATGTGGCATCATTATCGTGTGACTTGACACAAAAGAGTCCGAGTGGCATAGATGGTACGATTGTTGAGCCTTGTGGTGGAGGGTTTCCACTTAGGGCAATTGGTGAATAGATGTGTGACTCCACATTTGGGGCACCTCAAATTGGCATTCTCTCTATTTGCTTGTTCCTTTTCAAAGTAGCAAGACAAGATATGCCCTAGATGGCCACATGTCCAACATGTTATGGGTTCCTGGTTTTGAGCTCCTCCTAGGCCTCTACCTCTTCCTTTGCCTAAGGCCATGATTGGCACAAGTCTATAGTCCATCAATACGGGACTGCCCTCTTCGTCATAAGAGACATAAGGGTTCAATTAAGAATCTTCCTTCAATGGTTCCTCCACATAGTGCACTAGAGCTTCGCTTGGTGGATGGGTCATGATAGGTACTGGAAATCTAGGGATTTCCGTCAGGTTGATGTCTATACTTGGGGTTTTTAGCTTTGAATCATTAGGTGTAGGGAGAGCCAAAGGGGCTTCCCTTCTGAAATATGGTTGTCCAACTCCTGGATAATATGGTTGAGTGTAAGGCTGCTAGTAAGGCAACGGTCTTGGCAACCAAGAGTGCATGGTGTCATGCCCAAATCTTTTGCAATTGGCATAAGGCCTTGATCTGGGATCGGGACATTTAGAAGGCAAGTGGTTCCCTCCATAGTGTACGCACTAAATGCGAGGTTGTACTAGTTTTCATATTGACTCTTGTAATTTGGCTAGCTCTGATTTTAGGTTAGCTATAGCTTGGGTCTATGGTCAACACTCTTCCCACTTTCTTGTTCATTGAGGGTTGCTCGTTAATTGCATTGCTACCTTGCTACGTAGCCTGAGAGCTTCTCTCCCTACGCAAGTCATCTACCTATATGGCTTCCTCAAAGACTCTTGCAAGCATTCCTCTTTGCATGTTTGAGTTGCTTGCAAGGGTCTTATAGAGTTTTTCATTACGAATCTCGTGAATACGATAGAGACCGCTCTCTCATTGGGTCACTCAGCTTGCAACTTATAAAGACTCCTCACATGTGTGATGCAATCTCGTATGTCCTCTTTGTCTTTTTGGTTGATGTTCATCAACTTAACAATGAGGTTGTTAGAGTATCTTACCTTGAGAATCTCTGAGATCCTTTAACTTGGTGAAGTCATTATGTTTCATGTTGTCTAGACTGGTGAACCAAGTCCCCATCCCTTGTCTCCCAAGCAAAGATCAAATGCTTGTGCTCATTGAGCAGGATCCATGAGGTTATTAGCATCATATACTTGCTCAAACTACTCGATGAAGCTGTAGGGGTTTTTGTCACTTTAGTATTTATCAAGTTGCTTTGCAACTATGGGTATTTTTCTTTGGCTAGTGGCATTTGGGGTGACTCCCAACCCGGCTAACAATGATGCCGCCAAGGCTGCCCCACTTTGCTCACCACTGGTATTGTCCAGCAATCTTTTTGTGGGTAGTTCACTTACTATAAGATCGGCTTCCAGGGCTCTCTCCCTATTGGCATTACCTCTCATTTTGTTCCTACCTGATATGGCTAGGATCCTATAAACCTCATTGAGATTTGTCTCCTAATGCAACCTCTGACCCCTTTGCTCCTAGCTATGACTCGCAATGCACTGCAATGTTATCCTTGCTAGTCTCCTCTCTTCCTCAAGGTCGTCTATGACATTGGCTATTGGTCTCCCCTAGTGCGCTATCCTCGTCTATTGGTTGTATTTTGTGACAAGTTGATGGATGTCGTCTGGGTACTCAGCAATGCTAAGGTCAAGGTCAAGGTCTAGACTATCGAGTTGGTGCCTGCCATAGTAGTTGACCCACTAGTACGTCTATGAGCTCAACTAAGCCCGCTAAAGATGTATCCCTAATCTTGATGAGCCTTTCCTTCTCTCAGCATTGTGATGGTTTTGTCCCCTCTATGTCTTAGTTCCTGGTGTTCTGAGTCACTTGTCTAATCCTTGGAGTTGTACTCCTACTAGTGGGTTCGTTTTAGCTCAACCCCCTTTAGTGTGTTTCTTGTTAGCCCAACAATTTACAAATGTGCAGCACTTATACACCAGCAATGCATCTCGATGTGCACTGTGCAAAATCATTCTTTCCAACTTTCACATGTACATAAATGCCTACATTGTCGAGTGTGACCTTTGATGGAGTCAACTGCATCAATCAATTTCCTGTTCTTGATGGTTTTGGAGGGGTTTTGACTACTTCTAACGGTTGAATTGGGTTCTCTATGGGTTGTGGCAAGTGGTTTGTTAGGCGTCGTCCAGTGAGCCAATTTGGGTCTCTACTCATGTAGTAGCCAATGGTCAGTTCTTTCAATTCCCCACAAACTGCTAGGTTGAGGTTTTTTGAGTGTAAACAATCCTATGGTTTCATCTATTGGTCCAAATTCCAATCTGGTTATTGGTCAGTTTGGGAAGAGGCCCTAATAAGCCCTTGAAGGGTGAAAAATCAATCAAAATAGGGTTCTGGTGGACAACTAGTTCGAGTCCAACTCGACTATCTGAGTCAAGGTTCGGTCATCTGAGTGGACTCCTTAAAGGATTCGGCCATCCGAGTGGTGACTTGAACTTGGACAAGGGGTGCCTGTCCGAGTGTTCAAGTGGTTGTTTGAGACCCCAAGTTTGGTAGTGTCTGAGGTCGAATGGTTAGGTCAGTCCAATCGGACATTTGAGTGGTTACTCAAATGACTCGGACATCCGAGCTCGGCCGTCCATCAAAGACAAGAATTGTTGGTGCAACAACTTTTTGACCTATCATTCCATGTCTCTCTCTCACTATCTCTCTCTCAATCTCATTGAATGCAAATGAGCTCTCTCTCCCCCATTTTCACATTTTATTTTCTCTTTTTCTCCCTTTACACTCTGTTTTCCTTCTTGGACATGAAAAATGCATTTCCTTTCTTCCCATGTTTCCCTGTTTCCTCGTTATCCAGAGAGTTATCTTTGCTTCTTTTTTCCTTATTTCCCAAATCTTAATGTCTCAAGTCTGATCAAAATGCACAACTCCTACTCCAACCAATGCACATAAAGCTTCCTAAACCTAAACTAATCCACAAAAGAAATTGAATAGCCTCCGACTCCCTTGCTTCCTACCTAAAACCAAGTGTCGTTTTAGAGTTGAGCTCCTACTTTGTCACTTAGTTTAGAGCACGCAAGCACTCATAGCTTGAATTCGTTGGTTCCAATAATGAAACCAAAATGTGTGAGCTTCTCACAGCTTGAATTCATTGGTTCCGATAACGAAACCAAAATGTGTGAGCTTCTCACTCAGTCTCGCCAAGACCCACGGACCGCTTATCACTTCAAGTGTTTCAAGCGAAGTACAATGGCTACTGCTCACATAGCCATGCACATTCTCACACCTACGATTGTAGTGAGCTTACCTCCATGCCCGATCAAGTTGTCTCCCTCTAGCTCTCCTGTAGCTTCACGATCCAAGGTGCAATCTCAAGTAAGCCTGATCCTCAAGCTCCATTGCTGCACACGAGACAAAGAGAAGAGAAGAGAAGAGAAGAGGAGAAGAAGAAGAGAGGAGAAGCTAGAGAGCTTCTCCATCACGGTCCCTCACTCTCACACACTCACTCCCTCACTTCCTCACACTCCCTCTCTCAAGCACAAGTAAAAGCAAGAGCAAGAGAAAGAAGAAGAAGAAGATAGCTAGTTTTGGATACACACAAGAATGATCTTCTTCAATCACTTTTTACCTTTTTATACATGCGTTTATCCCTTCCTTGGGCACCCATCCCCCTTTATTGGTTCAGCCTTTGTCCCTTCCTCTACTTTCTTTTCTTCTCCTTTCTATTAGCGTGAGCCTCAACCTGTGCCTCTCATTTTTTATAATTTGCACGGGAGAGAACCCTGCACTCTTTTACAAAATGAATTACAATGTGCCAAATGTTTTTCTTGCTAGAATATTTGGTGCACTTATTATTATGTGCTTTCTTTTACATTTGAGGCTTTTCCTACACTTTTTTTGAGCTTGCCTCTCTCTTTCATTTTTCTCGTCTTGGGGCTGTCTTCCATTTTAGACTTTTTAGGGCTTTTCCATCTTGAACTTCCAAATGTTTAACACACTCTAAGGTCTCTATCTTTGCACAAAGTCGACAATGCATCCAAGTGTCGCTATAGTCCCTCAGACGAGTCAAACATAAGCACAATATTGTTTGCATAAAGTCTCAATTTCCTCTTGGTACACCTATACCTAACCTTGCTACCCCACACACACACACACACACACACACACACACACACACACACACACACACACACACACAGAGAACCTCTCCATCTCCTCTCGGGTTGTTTCAAAAAATAAAATAGTTTCTTTCATTATATTTATTGCCCTTTTCATTTTAATTTGGTTTCTCTGTTCTTGTATTGCCACATAGGCTTGGAAGGAGTAATATGATTGGTTTGCAATACCAAACCTACCCTTTGGTTAATATATGAAATAGATTCTTGCCGTTTTTGTTTTGATTTGGTCCCTTTCTTCTTGTAGCTCCGCATAGACTTAGAAGTAATATACTTAGTCTTGGATATAGAACCTTGCCTTTGGTTAATCTATTCTATATATTATCTAAAGCTTTGCCTTGGGAATCTTGAACCAACCAAAATGCTCCCAAGCTTATGTGGCACAAGGAGGAGAAGTTTGACATTCAAGAAATAAAGAGGGCTTTTTCTTGAAGGGTGAGTGGAAGATATATTTATTTTCTATCATGTTATAACATGCATGCACACACACACACTTTCTCTTTTAATTGAACATACACATCACACTCTTTTTTCTCTTTTTAAATTGAACATATGATATGATCATGGAAAAGGAAAAGGTGAGCCTTTGAAAATTGTATGCGGTTTTGTGTGTGTGTGTGTGTGTGTGTGTGTTGTGTGTGCGTGTGATTTTAATGGTTGGACATATGCATGCAATGTGCTACATACTCTAAAAACATCCACAAATGTACATACACTATAAAAAAGAGTTAGGTTTTTAAAAAAATGAATATATATGATGATATAATAATTTTAATGGTTGAACATGTTCATGCAATGTATACATACTCTAAAATCACAGACAAATGCACATAGACTATAAAAACACATGCACACATATATATGTAAGCGTGCACATATATATACAAATACATACATACATACATATATGTATATATGTATACATGCTTATACACACGTAAATATGTATGAGAGAGAAAAAATAGAGAGGTAGAGAGAAAATGGATACACACTTATAAAACATGTAATTACAAACATGCACATATGTAGACACACACATCCATACACAAAGATGACTATAAAAACACATGCACACATATATATGTAAGCGTGCACATATATATACAAATACATACATACATACATATATGTATATATGTATACATGCTTATACACACGTAAATATGTATGAGAGAGAAAAAATAGAGAGGTAGAGAGAAAATGGATACACACTTATAAAACATGTAATTACAAACATGCACATATGTAGACACACACATCCATACACAAAGATGTATAATACATATACATGCAATGCATACACACATATATACACATTGCTACACATGCAAATATATGAGGTAAAGAAAGATGAGAGATAGGAGGAAGAAAAAGAAAGGAGAGAAAATAATAATTATGAGAGGGAGAGAGAGAGGACACACATAAATGACACCACATAAAGTGATACATACACATTAAATACACATATGCATATGTATACATATACACATATGTATACAGATATGTATGTAGACGCGCGTACACACATACACATAGAGAGTATATTAAAAACAAGAAGAGAAAAAAAAGGAAAAAATATTGGTGTGAGTGTGAGAAGAAAAAGAAGAGAGACAAGAGAGGGAAAAAGAAAGAAGCAAGAAAAGAGAGAAAAAGAGAGAGGACAATATGCATACTTATGAGACCACACAAATGGTCACATATGTACTAAACACATACACACTTGCGTATATGTACATATATATACATATATATATATACATATATGTATGTATGTATGTATGTATGTATATGTATATATATATATATGTGTATATATTGAGATGGAGGCAATGATTAATGCATTGATGCCCATGGATGCTGAGACATCTCATCCACTCAAAGAAGAAACACACACACACACACACACATACATATATATATGTATGTATGTATGTATGTAGAGAGAGAGAGAGAGAGAGAGAGAGAGAGAGAGAGAATAAAACACACTTATAAGGTAGATACTTAATCAACATATACACACCTATATATGTAGACACACACATCTACACACAAGTATATATTTATACATATATATACAATACACACATGAGTGTATATGCATATACACACTTGTACACAACATGCACAAATATGAGATAAAGAAAGATGAGAGAGGTGGAAGAAAAAGAAATAAGAGAAAATAAATAAAATGAGTGAGAGAGGATCTAACACACATTTATGAGAACACTCAAATAGACATAAACTTACTAAGCAAATATATACATATATATATATATATATACACACACACACACATGTATACACACACACACACACACACACACACACACACACACACACACACATATATGTACATGCATGCATACACATACATATGGAGAGCATTAAAAAAAACAAGAAGAGGAAAAAAAGAAAAAAATTGTGTGTGGACTCTCTCTCACACTCTCACAATACTATATTATTATTGTAATATATTTTGTAAATTATATTTAATTTAGAATTAATACATATATGTATAATTAATACTTATATTATGTATTGATATTTAATTACTAAGTATACTTATAATTTATTTATTATTAATCTATATTATAATTGTAATATAACATACATGATAAGAATTAATATGTATACATATAATTATAAGCATATATATTATTACATTTAATAAATACAATGGTGATGATGATGATAATATAATTATACATTAATTCAATAATATACATATTATAGCTATTAATATATCAACATAATTGATCACGTATAAAAGAAGTGTTGCCTTCGGTCTGAAGCTGTTGGAGCCATGGCGTTCTTGCGTCAGATATCATCATCGGAGCTCCAATCTTAAGCAGTCTATATCTCCTGCGTTCTAGCCCGCAGGACAACTATGGCGAATCGTACCGACCCTGCAGCTCGCAGCGTCCATGGGACCAACCCTCAGAACCTGGTCGAGAAGATTCTTCGCTCTAAAATCTACCAGAATACCTATTGGAAGGAACAGTGCTTCGGCCTCACAGGTATTTACCGCGCTTCGCTCTCTCTCTCTCTCTCTCTCTCTCTCTCTCTCTCTCTCTCACGATTATGCGTGCACACACACACACACACACACACCCCGAGTGAGAGAGAGAGAGAGCCCCTAGGGTTACCATAAGCGCTCCTTGTTAAAAATTGTTTGTCGTTTTCACTCAGTTCTCATAGAGTGATTACGGGGTGGTGTTTGATCGATCTGCATCTGAACAAAAACTATCAATCCTCATGACCTAGATGTTGTTCAAAACAAGGAAAGTTTCTGGATGTGGGGACAGGGGTGCCAAATGACGCACAATTGATATTTAATCAAAGTACTCCTGTTTGTAAGGACATTGCTGCAGAGAATTGTTGTTTAGAACTGGTTTGGGGGGCCGGTCCCTTAGCGTCATGTTTAACAAGTGGAAGGGGTTGTGAGAGTATTTCACCAGAAGGTGTGGTCATAAATTTATGTGCAAGGTACGCTCTTATTTGCATGTTATTATATATGATTTGCTTCAATTTACTACCTCTGTATAGAGTTTTACTCAGGTCTGAGGAGTTCTGGTCGGACAATATCAGCCTTATAGGTTCAGACCAGCATGAGTTCCAATACTGCCCATTCAACTCTATGCAGTTGTACTTTAAACTGGGACTGACACTTTCTGAAGCACTTAGAAAGGTTGTGCTTGTTAGCTTGGCGGGGAGAGAGACAGAAGGAGAGGGGAGATATCAGGCCAAGCTAAGGGCAGCAGTTTTTTAGCCTGGCCGACAGCATTTATGGCTATCCACTGCAGGTCAGTCAGATCAGCATTTTAGCCCTATTTATGGGCAAGTCTGCCAATTCAGCAGGGGATCCCTATTTTTAGCTGTAATCTCTTCAGTCTGCCATCATCAATTTCAGTGCCTCCTTTGTTGGCATCCAAGCCTACCATTGTCAGTCAGTCAGTGCTATATTCCAGTGTCCTCACTGATGCAGACCCGCAATTCAAAAGGGTTTGTTTGTATCAGCCTTGTGTTCATCATTCTTTCCACTAGTTCAGTGCAGATTTGTGCCTTCTCTCTCTAGGTTCTTTTTGTCTCTGTCTTCCCTTCTCTCTTCGTTTTTGTGACCTCCTTCCGTTGTGCACTCTCACATGGTATCATTTGCCAATCAAGAGGAACTGGAGCTGCTCTGAAGAGGAGACTTCACCGATTTTCTGTCATATACACCAGATTTCTGTGTCTACTGCCCTGCATGATCGTTCTTTCGCTGGGTGATATCAAAATGCAAGGTTTCTGGCATGGATTTCAACATGTCTAGCCCTGAAGTGCCTTTGTACAGCAGGTTTCCCTATTTTCTCAGCCTATATATCAGGTCTCTTCCCATTCTGAAGACCCCAACATCCGAATACATCTGTTTTGTGTTCTCCACAAGATTTTGAAGGTGTCTAAAGAACAATGCTTGACTGATATGATTGGCAGGACAAGATGAACTGTCAATTTGACAAAATGGTGAGAATGGACAAAGCATTGATAGTGATCATGAAGTTCACATTACAATAGTCGAGAGCAAGAGGATCAATGTGAAGAGTGTCATGATTGTGAAGATCAAGAGGATTATTGTGAAGACTGAAGAGATTGGGGATTTTACTGTAATTCAGATTGCAATCAAGCTTCCTTCCGTCTACCTTCTCTTTGTGTTTCTACTCTTGGTTCCACATCTTGCTATTTTGGCACACTTTATTCTGGTGCCCGTACTAGCTTCCCTTCCCGAGAAGGAAAAGTTGATCCAACTACTCCTTGTGGTCTTGCAAGGTGGAGCATATGCTTGACACCTTCAATCTAAGGGACTTTGTCAACATCCCTATCCCTGTCCCACCATGGATGCTGGATTGGATCCATGAGATCAAACCATTCTATGGAATTGAAGCAACTTTAGAGCCCGGTCTTTCCTCTTTATTATTTGCCATGATTTCATTCTTGTCCATGTATTCCGAGTACATGTTTCATGGCAAATGTGTGGACTTGTCTTCCTTCTCTCTATTAGGCTTGCATCTTTGCATATCACTTGATTCTCAAGATGCATTTGTTTGTGTTAGGTTTTTGTATCTAAATCCTCGATTGTGAAGGACCACATACACAAGATTGGGGAGATTCTAATGTCCCACAGAAAGGCGGCCTCTTTGGAGAACATTGTTGTGACCTTCTTGTCACATCTTCTATTTCCCAAATATGACGTCTTCTATACTAGTTTTCTCACCTCTAGGGTTTGGGATATCACTTGAGAAGAGCTTGTGCCTATGATCTTGGAGGATGTGTGGCATAAGGAGGTAGGTTTAGGTGGAGTAGGGACAACTAGTAGTGCTTTTGCAAGTGATACCATAGTTAAGGGAAACTTTGGAACGGGAATGAAAACAGGAACAGAGACATGAATGGGAATGGGATTTTCAAGTTGGTCATAATAGATTGTCATAAGTGTTGGCCTTGATTGATGGATTGTAGTTGGAACCAAATTGTGGCCACAATCCTTGTTTCAATTGTTCATTTTTAATGTTTGCATATGGAAGAATCATAATTTTACTTTTATGAAAGAGCATGATTGAAAGGGTGGGCCCCTTTTTACTTGTAAAGGTTGTGATTGTAATGGTTGATTTGACTTGACTTGATCTACACTTAAAACGACACATTTGTGGCCTAAAGTAAATTATGTTTTCTTAAAAGGGCACAATCTTTCCATTTATGAACATAAATATTGCATCTTATTCCATGGAGATTTTTTATGTCTCCAAACGTTTTCTAAAACGTTTCGGGTTTGGCTTGAAATGCCATGTGGCACCGTTTCGGGATTATGAAGCGTTTTGGTCCAAGAAAGGCGTTTCAAGAGATTTTGACCCCGTTTTGGTGTTTCACCCCCTTCCTAAGTGTTGTTTCGGGCCATTTTGCGTAACTATGAGTGACACATCTTCATGTGGTAATCAATAGCAAAAGTAGGGCAAGGAGGAGGATAAGTAAGGCAAGAAGGCTAAGTTAGATTCATCCTTAAACTTTGATTGTGATCAGGAAGACAAATGTAGAGGATTTCTCAAGTGTTTGCGTTGTGGGAAGACCGCCCATCCAAAAATGTGTGAATAAGTATCCTCGCATTTGTCGTGGTGCGAAGGAAGGAGTGACGGAACCTAGTTCTTGATCCACCTTTATTCCTACCATTACAATAGAGTTGGAAACTTGAACCTCGTTCATATTCATCAGATGGAAGATTCCCCTTTTGCTATTCATAGTAACATGGGATGGCCATTTTTAGCTTCCTGTCCCCACATCATCTCAGTTCTATCCTCATGTTAGAGCTCCCTCTCATGGTGATAGGGGATGGCAATTCCTATCCTCATTTCTGTTCTTGGATTTGTCCTTAAAACCTGTTCCATGTTACTATGCCGGCTCTTGTCTTTAGAGGCGTTGGCTCATCAATAGCGGTGCTACATAGTCATAGGGGTCATTCGCTCTAGGATATTCATTCTAAGGAGGGTATAGTCATGGTAGGTGACATTTCATCTATGCCTGTTAGAGGTGTTGGGCACTATGCCAATCTTACCCGATCATCCATCAGATTTTGTAGTGAAGGTCCTACGTGTTCTAGATTTGGGCTTTCATCTCTCAATCCATAGCTTGATCCATCTCGGACATTCATTGAGTCGGGGTGACATTTGTTGAGGATGCCACTTCAAGAGGCGTACTTAGAACATGTCTTAAAAAAGCATGGGCTGTATAGGCTCCATTTCCATTCTACTTTGCAGGGTCTTCCTTGACATCTCCCCATTGCCTTACCCATCAAGCCTTTATCTTCCCCACAAGCGCCTTCCCATCCCCCACCGTCTCTTTTGGTGGTTTGCTTGGTTCTTTTAGAGGGGGATACTAATCTTGGGGATGAGGTTGTGGATACCTTGGCCCTTCTCTTAGTTTTGGAGGTGAATTTCTAGGATTATGATGAGTTCTTTCAGGCTTGCACATTCTCTCAGGGCTTTTACCTTTTCCAATGACCTCTTCCCTTTTCTTTGAGTTACCTTTCCTTGCTGCTAGCATGCCCATCCCTTGTTCTCTCTCTGATGTGTTGATTTGGCAGGATTGCTTTATGGTATACCTTTGGTAGCTCCTCACTATCGTCTTTTAGTTGGATCAAGACATTGCTCATCCAGTCCCAATTGGATACTTTTGGTGTGACTCGTTCGAGGCCTGTCCACTCCCATGGGCTTGTTTGGTTCTTTTAGAGGGGGATACTAATCTTGGGGATGAGGTTGTGGATTCCTTGGCCCTTCTCTTAGTTTTGGAGGTGAATTTCTAGGATTATGATGAGTTCTTTCAGGCTTGCACATTCTCTCAGGGCTTTTACCTTTTCCAATGACCTCTTCCCTTTTCTTTGAGTTACCTTTCCTTGCTGATAGCATGCCCATCCCTTGTTTTCTCTCTGATGTGTTGATTTGGCAGGATTGCTTTATGGTATACCTTTGGTAGCTCCTCACTATCGTCTTTTGGTTGGATCAAGACATTGCTCATCCAGTCCCAATTGGATACTTTTGGTGTGACTCGTTCGAGGCCTCTCCACTCCCATGGGCTTGTTTTAGCCACCCTTAGCAGCGGGCTTTCATGTGGAGAGGGGGTCATGTTCTTGGTTGGATTTCATTGACTGATATCATTGACATGCACATGGTCTGGTCTTCCATTGAATTTTCTACTTCTGCCTTCGGTCACACTGAGGACTTGAGAGGGTTGTTGGCAGACATGGTTTACATTGTCTTTTTCTGTTTACATGCCCTGCTTGTGTGCCTCAGTCTGAGTTGAAGACTTTGGGGGCTCTTATCACTTTGTTCGTTCGTCATCCATGTGTCAATCTTGTTCATTTCAGGCACATTAGGTCAAGGTTAGAGTGCATTTGCACCTGTCTACTCCAGGCTGTTCTCATTAGTTCAATCCCAGCCAGATTTTGAGGTGTTTCCCTAGCTTTTTGTGGTGAATTTTAGCCCCATTTGCAGGTGCATTTATTGCTGTGCCGTGTGGCAGTCCAATCGGCAGCATTTCAGCCTGGGCTCCCTATTTATAGCCTGTCTCTTCAGTCTGCCATCATCAGATTCAAGTGCTCCTATTCTCCTCATCTCAGCCTACCATTTCAGTCTGTCTCTGCACATTGTGGTGCCCTCACTGATGTAGACCAGCAGTGGGCTGTGGTTGTTTGTGGCAGCCTTGTATTCAGCATTCTTTTCCTAAGTTTCAGTGCAGATTTGTTCCGTCTCTCTAAGTGTTCTGTGTCTCTCTTCCCTTGTGTCTCTGTTCGTAATCTTCCTCAGTTCACATTCACAGTTTCATACTTGGGCTCTTCGAGCCAATACTTGTATAAATCTCCATTCAGTGTGGTAATAAAGATTTGAGGATCTCTTCTGCGTTTTGGGCTCTTGCATCTTCTATTGAGTTGTGCAAATAGGGCCTTGTACCTTACATGACATGCATACATCTGGCATTTAAAATGTTACCTATGTTTGCTGTCTACAGTCTGGGCCTGTCTCACCCCCATTCTGGTCTCTTGCTTTTGGCTTTCCCGTCCCCAAACCTGTCCCATGTTACTATGAGGTTACCTAAGTACAAAGGGGTAGTTCAAGTGACTCATGAGAGGTGTTGTTTTGCAATAGGTGGACAGTTTGGAAAGGGTGAATGGCCCTTCGATCACCTAGTGTGCTTTAACACCATCGCAGGAAGTGAGGAGAATGAGCAGATGAGATCAGTAGGTCTTTACTGAAGGCCATAATCAATCTGTCCAAAGACCTTTCTTGCTGAAGGTGTTAAGGATTCTTCAATGCATTGCATGGATGACCCCTTCATGAATTTACACAGCAGAAATCATGACTCAAGTTTGTGCTGCTACTTATGCATCTTTTAGAAATATGTGTGTCACAATTGCCACAAATTTTACTCTATCCTTGTGCTAAAGTGGAGATCATTTTGTGGCTTTGTTTGCCCAATCAGTTTTGTAAATGCAATAATATAAACACAGATTTTATTGAATAATTCCGCATTGTATTTTTTGACAGCTGAAACATTGGTTGATAAAGCGATGGAACTAGACCATTTTGGTGGGACTTTTGGTGGTAATAGAAAGGCAACCCCGTTCATGTGTTTAACATTGAAGATGCTTCAAATCCAACCAGAGAAGGAGATAGTGGTGGAGTTCATTAAAAATCAGGATTACAAGTAAGGAAAATGGAATATAAGGATTTTGATATCTTAAATGTTCTTGGAGAGCCTCTTGATTCTCTGACTTGTAAAATATTAACTTGGATGCAGGTATGTACGCATATTGGGAGCATTTTATTTGAGGTTGGTTGGAAAACCCACAGATGTGTACCAATACCTGGAACCTTTGTATAATGACTACAGAAAACTTAGGCGGAAAATGGCAGATGGAAGTAAGTGTTGTACATATGTATCACTATTCAAGCTTGTAAAAGGGGAAACCATCATATTAAACAGGAACATGCCTAAGAGAATGCATACTGAAAACTTGTTTGGATGTTGCAGGTTACACTCTGAGTCATGTGGATGAGTTTATTGATGAGTTGTTGACCCTTGACTATAGTTGTGATGTCACTTTGCCTCGTGTTCCTAAAAGGTGGGCTCCTTATGTTCTCTGTAGAGTGTCTGTAAGAAGTGGTTATGTTGCCTTCAGAGCGATTGGGCTCCATCAGAGAGAATCTTTAGAGTAGCTTGGACTTACTCAGTCTTATCTTTTTGATGCATATTGTTTGATCATCTTAAGCACCATTTTTCTGTTGCTTTTCTACTCTTGCCAAGCTATTGGAGTTTTAAGTTAAGATGTTTTTTAACTCTTAATAGCTGGTAGAAAACTTGCTTAGAGGTAGACCTGCCTCTATTCTAAACATTGCCATATGTGATTTACAAGTTACCTGGGCAGTTAATGTCCGAAGCTACTGTTCATGGTTTCACATGGATTGTGCTATTCATCTCTAAAAGCATATAAACCTCTTAGCTGTGATGTTCATATACGTTGTCTTGTCATAGATGGACTTTGGAAGCAGGTGGTGTATTAGAGCCTCGTCGCAGTGCTTTGGAGGATGATTTTGAAGAAGATGAGGAAAAGGATGATGAAGAAGATCCAGTACTGGGAACATTAGACAATCTGGATGCTGAAAAGGTGCATAGACTTCTGATAACTAAGTGAAGTGTGTTAATCCTTCCTTTTGTAGCTCGCTTTATCTGAAGCTTAGCCAAGTAAAAGGTTCTTGTAAAAATTATTGTTACGAGGGCCAGTAGTCTGCTGGATGAAATGAAATTAATCAAGATTGTTTTTTCTAAGCAGGACCGCCGAAGGAGCCCTTTGAGGGACCGGCAGAGGGATAAGGACCGTGTACGTGATAGCCATCGAGATTATAGGTAACTTTCTATTTCCAAAAAGTTACTCTTATGCAAAAATGAAGCTTTTTCAGTTTAGAAACATCATGTCCTTTGTGAATGGTCAGTGATTTTTCGCCTATCTTGTTCTGAATCACTGAGTGCTTGTCTATTTCTCATGGTGCAAGTTCTGTCAAAACTTCAGATTTTTTGTAGACTATATAATGGGTTCTAATATACCGATGGTTCTGTTTGAACTTTGCAGGGATAGGGACAGGGAAAGAGATAGAGAAAGAGACAGAGATCGGGAAAGAGAGAGAGATCGTGACAGAGAGCGGGATAGAGTTAGGGAACGTGACAGAGACAGGGATTACTATAGAGATCGCGACCGGGAATATTTGCGAGAAAGAGAGCGAGACCGTGAAAGAGATTACTACAGACGGGAGCGTGAGAGAGACCGTGATAGACACAGAGAGCGACATCGTAGCAGGTCTAGGAGTCGCAGCAAGAGTAGGGAGAGGAGAGAGAGAGATCGGGGCCGATCTTTATCTCCATCTGCTGATAGGAAGAGGCGGCATCGTAGTGTAAGTCCTCCCAGTCGACGTCGATATGCAGATGATGATGGTGTCCTTGAGGAGGGAGAGCATCGAACTGGAAGAGAAGAGGATGATAAGAGGAAAAAGAAAAAAGAAAAAAGAGAAAAGAAAGAGCCAGCTGCTGATGGTACAGATCATGAAGATCCAGAAATTGCTGAAGCAAATAGATTACGGGCGTCACTGGGATTGAAACCATTGAAACTTTGAAGCAATGCAGGAAATGTGGAGTATGGTTGATTGAGACTCATTGATGTGTTCAATTACAGGTTTGTAAGAAATATTATATTTTGCTGTAAGAAGAGTAATCTGTGGTTGTGTAGATTAGATACAGAGTCATTCGTTGGGAATGTGCTGAATTATGGAAAGGCTAAGTGCACTTTTTAGACTTAAAAAATGTGTGGATACAAAATTCAACCATCTCTCATGTAACATTTTATGGATAGCAAGACTGTTTTTGTTTCTCTAAGAAGGTTCATTGTGGCAGAGATATGGTCATTAGTTACTCTTTTTAGTTTGGCCACATTATTATCACATTGAGCATTTTGGGTCTTTGGTATCACGGTTGTAGGAGGCTATTCACTCTACTTTAAGAATACTGCTAGCACTGTGCCAGCAAGTGCCTGTGCTTATGAGCTAATTACCTTGTATTAAGCAGGTGTAGCACCTCTTTACTTCAGTCTTTACCTGTGTCCTTATCACTACCACAAGATGAATATGATTAGTGGCACTCAAAATGATGATCTCACTTGCAAGGAAAACTTTGTGCAAGTTCTGTGTCAACTCAATGGTAGTCTAATCCATCGATCTTCAGCACACTAGTGTGGATGCTAGTGGTGGAGCTATTTACTATTGTACTCGATTGACTTTCCTAGATAGAACATAGTTGGAGACCAATGTACCGATGTACTAGTTTAATAGGAAGCAACCCCTTTTGAAATGTAAACCTAAGGTTATAATGCTCCAACATGAGAGTTGGTGGCAAGGAATAGTCACATAAAATATAGTTGTATGTGCTTTTCAAAAAGTGACCAAAAGGTTTCTCCTCATTCGGTCTTGGGAGCTCCTTAGAATTGGAGGATCCACTACGAAGGCCTTTTAGTCTTCCTCTTCCAATGTGCGAATGAAAGGCTATTCTCTCTTTCGAATTATGAGCAAATAGATTATGTCCTCAAGTGAAGTGCTAAGATAGTCAACATTTTCTATAGTCCCCACATTGAGCACCATTTGATTAGGAATGTCCCTCAACTTTTTGTTGGGCTGTTGATGCGATCTTCTCTTAACAATTTATTGACTCCTCTTGAGGGATAGTGTCCTTGCCATGGCACATTGTCCCTTTAGCATGCATTCTATAGATAGGCTCCTTTGGAATTGCTGGGCCCTAGATGACTTGCTCTTAACATCTCCTTATCCTTCTCCTTAGGACCTAGCTCCTTTGTAGAAAACTTGGCTCTAGCCACCTAAAAGAAGGCATCAAATAACTTTGAAAGAAAAATGTAAAACGTGACTTGAAGGCTTGAAAAGTGCTTGTTTAGGAACCTTAAGCACACCTCTCTCTCTCTCTCTCTCTCTCTCTCTCTCATAAAGGGTTAAAAATACCTAACTGGAAGAGTAGTTCCTTTCGACGCACAAAGATAGTAGTGAGTAGGAAAGGAGGTAGGGAAGGAGCAAATCATGTCGTAAGGTGCCCTATGATGTTGGAATAATGCCTCAAGAAGATTGGAGGCTAAGTCTATACATGTAGTAAGGATCACATCTAAGGATTTGTATTGCCTTGTTGCCTATGGGATCTCCTCTCTTGGCAGTGTCCTTGTTAGAGGCCCAGGCCATGGTAAGAGGAAGGTGGTGGAAAGGGCCTAAGTCTCACTAACATAGTGTTCCCTATAGTGCACAAAGACCACCTCTAGGGAAAATTGGAAGGCTTTCACATCTTAAGGAATAGAGACAACACAAAGTAAAGCACAAGGAGGTTTAGGTGTGATAAGTTACATTCAGGAAAGTGCATATAGTAGATCATTGATGGAAAAAAACTATGTATTGATGGAAAAAGACTATGTATTTATAAGAAGTAAGGCAATACCTCATCTTAGATAAAAATTTAAAAAACATGACTTTAGAGAACTTAAATATGTTGAAGTTGAGGTGCCATGAGGCGTGTTCATTGACGTACGTGTTATCACAACCATACATGGGGTTATTTATGTCAAATCACACACACTAGTGTTTCGCGCGTGCAAAACGCTAGGCCACTTCGCGAAAGCGGCAATCGAAGTTGTGTCCTTTCTCTCTCCTCTTTTTTCTGTCTATTTTTAAATTTTTTCCTCTCCCCCTAATTCTCTGTCTCAAAATTTCTCCCTTTATTTTAGTTTATTTTCTCTCATCTCCTTGTTCTCTTTCTCTCTCTGTCTCCTCTTCCCCTCGCTTTTCTCTTTTCTCTCTCTCTCTCTCTCTCTCTCTCCCTTTTCTTTTTCTTCTTTCTCTGTCTGTCTGTCTCTCTCTCTCTCTCTCTCTCTCCATTCTCTTTAAATTTTTTCCTTCTCTCTTTTTAGAATTTTATCTTTCCTCTATAATTCTCTTTGTGTATTCATATTCTCTCTCTCTCTCTCTCTCTCTCTCCTCATTTTTCCTTTTTTTATTCTCTTTTAAATTTTATCTTTTCTTTATGATTCTCTTTCTCTATTCCCCCCCTCTATTCTTCTTCTTCTTCCCCCTCTCTCTCTCTCTCTCTCCTCGTTTTTCCTTTTTTTATTCTCTTTTAAATTTTATCTTCTCTCTATGATTCTCTTTCTTTGTTCCCCCCCTCTATTCTTCTTCTTCTTCCCCCCTCTATGATTCTCTTTCTCTGTTCCCCCCCTCTATTATTATTATTATTATTCTCTCTATGATTCTCTTTTTCTGTTCCCCCCCTCTATTCTTCTTCTTCTTCTTCCCCCCTCTCTCTCAAAGTATGTGAAAAAGTGTCAAATTTTTTTTAGCTTTAAAAAAACTTTAAAAAACGTTTACTTAAAAGGGAAAAGAAAGTTTAAAAAGACTTTGAAAAATATTTAATTAAAAGAGAAAAACAAGAGAAGTTTAAATTAAAAAGTTTAATCTAACACACACACATACACACACAGTTTTGATTTAAATAGGGGGAGAAAGATACATTTGTGAAAATTTTGATTTAATTAGAGAGAGAGAGAGAGAGAGAGAGAGAGAGAGAGAGAGAGAGAGAGAGAGAGAGAGAGAGAGAGAGAGAGAGAGAGAGAGAGAGAGGAGGTTTAATTAAAAAGGGGAGGGGAAAGAGAGAGTGATTAAACGTGAAAAAGAGGGGGGGAGGGGTTTTAACTAAAAAGGGGAGGTTTGGGCAAGGGTAGATTTGGGAAGCCCTCAGAAAATTCGGGGCTTTCCAAACTTATAACCAAAATAATATAGTAGTAAGATGTTGCATCAGCTTGTCCATTGCTTGGCATGCCATGTGCTTGTAGAGATAAAGATCGTGATGGTACTTAAGTCTCTTTTGTTCTTTTGGGTGCTTGTTTGTGCTTACACGAGAGGAGGCCAAAGGTTTGCTAGCTATTGAAGAAAATGTTGACATCCCCACTATTGTGGATGTGTATGGACACCGCCTACCGATCCTTGTTTCTCTCTTAAGAATCAAGAATGTGTCCTTGTGAATGATGTTAAAAAACTAATGAATTTCAAGGGGAGGATTACTGTCGCGGCAGTCCAATGTGGCATCCCCTTTCTCGTGACAAGAGAATCAGACGACAACGTGGATGCCACGTTTCATCTCAAGATCCAGCCACGTGTTACCGATTGTGTGGTTAATAAACAAAAACGAAATGTGCATGCAACTAGAGTTTGAAAAGCAATGGACTCTACTTACTTACCTTTTAGAACACAAATCAAGATCCAAGATCTTTGCATAGATAAAAAAGCTTAAAAACACTTTAAAGCATGGATTAAATGAAAAATGCAAATGCTTGAAAATTCTAAGCATGGTTTCCATAAAAGGCATCCTCACACGCTCATGAAAACTCCATGAAATGCTTAGCAAAACTCCATGGAACTTAAACCAAAGCATCTTCCAATGCAGAAACACAATGTTGAAAATATGCTTGATAAAACTCCATCAAACAGTAGAAGCACGAGTGAAATGAAAGGACATAAGAGATGCAACAAGAGGATCAAGCGAAGTGACTTATTTGAACAAGTTGCCTGATCACATTATGGAAAGGGGATGGATGTCTCAGAGTTGTTCATACAAGGCATACATAGCCTTAATTTGTTTTTTAATATGCTTAGGGATTACTAGGTGGCATGGCTGCAATGCTATTGCGCTCTGCGTGGTGTCAATCATAGCAAAGCTCGCGAGGCTACAACTCATTCTCTTCACATTTTGTCTGCCAAAAGCATTTTACCGAAAGAATTACTATTGAGATGTACCTTGCACGCATAATGACATGAACTTCAACCTCTTCGAAATCAAAGCAAGGGTCCATAATGCAAGGCTCTTTCAAAACACAATGGAAAGAGTGCATTTTATTGAGCAATGAAAGGCAAGTCCATCCATAAAGATAGATGGATGAAATGCTCCAAAGCCAAAAGTGAAGAAGAATGCTGCCACAAGTGGAGTGTAGCAAAGCCTCAAAGAAAGGATGACAAAATGTATACAAATAAGATACAAAAAGATTCAAAGAAGATTTTTTTCTTGCAAATTGACATTGTCAATGAAGCATATGAGCATTTATGACAATATGCATTGGCGATGCTTGCAAATTTAGTCCACACGAATGGTTGCAACCATCAATCTCTCAAAACTTCCTTTTTCCTGAAATGAACACGCAAATCAACTATTAGGAAAAATCTTGCATGGAAAAAGAAATTAAAAAGAAAGAGAGAGTATAAATCAAGTCACCTAAATTAGGAGCTGGTGTGCGAACCTTTGTTTTATTACACAAAATAGCTCCACTCTAACCAAGCATGGAATATCAATGAACTCATGATGCTCCCAACATCGCGAGATATGCGAAGAATTTTTTTTTTCAAATAAGAAAGCTTCCAAATTTGGGGCCAAAACAGGAAAACACTGGATATAAGACCCATATTGAGTCTCACAAATGAAGAACTGGAGGAATCCACATAAGGAAGAGTTTGTAATCATTCAACAACACGAGCAAGGCTCCTGTGCATAATGGGATTTGACAACATAGATGTGAATTTCTCTTGGAGACGTAGCTAAGTTTTAGATGTAGGGCAATATTTGCAGACATGGTATACATATGAAGAAGGCAATGAAAGAAGTATAGATTTTCAATATAGCAGGAGCGAAAAACCTAGCAAGACATATGAAATTTGTGAAAGGAGACCATACTTACATACACATATGAAATCTCAAACTTTTCACAATGTTAATTCGATGAAAGTTCATACCATACAATGTAACAATGCAAAAAACCACATTTTTGTAGGACATGAGATTCAAATTAACTTCAAAATTAAATAATAACCTTGCAAAATTAAAACACCATCAACATTGTTGGTTAATCGAAAATATTCATTTAACAGATGAATTGATTTTTAGAAACCCAAAAAAAACTACAAATCCATATCATAAGAAGCCATTCCAATGATGCAAGTGGAATCAATGTTGCCAAACCAATCATGTCAATAATCCATTGAAACTTAGCAATGGACACTTTAAGGCATGTCAATTACAATAGCAAATAAAGAGGGCCACAAAGAAGTATGAAAGGGAAAGCCATGCAAGAAGACGACACAGAAAGTCTTGCAAGTTTAAGGGACCTCACATACAAAAGACAATATGAGCTTTGAATGAAAAAGAGCTTCAAGTAATGCAAAAAAAGAAGCAAGTAGAACATACATGATTGAATGGCACCAAGGAGGAAAGAGATGTCGAGATGTTTTTCTCACTACATCTCAAACATTGCACTCATCCATTACATCCATAGATATTGCAAGTATTGGTTTAGTAACTGTTCTTAAAGAATAGGGACAGAGGAGCGCCCATGCTCCATTGCCAAAGAACATGCTAATCAACATAGCAAAACTTGACAATTGAAACTATTTAATCCAAGTTAAGTTCAAGGAACAAAAGATAGCCTTGAAAAAGGAAACACAGCCTAGCACAAGTTAATATATAAAAAATAAAAAATTAACATCAAGTACATTTTTCATGGAATTCGTTTCTCATATGATATCATATGAGAAATGTTTGAATCAAAACATTGAAGAAGGTGGCAAAATTATTTGGCCCTTTGCAACACCTTGAGAAACACAATGTTAGCAATGGAAAGAGAGTTTGCACTTCTATCTTCCAACAAAACCTTTATAGAATCTCTAGATCTCACTTGATTGAAAGTAATAAAGCTAGCCACGGGAAAAAAATGGGCATCTTTAGATACATATCCAAGGAGGTCAATGTTTGACCATGAGACTTGTTAATAGTCATGGCAAAAGTTAGCTTGACAGAGAACTAACTTCTCTGCAGAGTTGAAGGGCAACCTTGTAGAAAGAGGAATAAATATGATCTCAGGTATGAAGACAATAAAACCAACATTAGTTCTAGCGATAATTTTAGCCTCGAGGACTTTTCTCTAGAACTATGTGCATATCAATCTCGCACCATTGCAAAGACCCATATCAGGATTTAAATTTCTCAATAGTATCACTAGTGTAGTTTTTAAAAACACCAAACAACATGAAGGAACATTGCCTCACAAATCAATGGCATTCAAGTACTCACTTGAGTAAAGGAATGAATTTGCATTGGCGTCTGCTATAGAATCAACACTTTAATACATATGAGAATTCCCCGACATTTTATGCAAGGCAATGATGTTCAATACATCAACTTCTTTGTTTTTTGAGTCCAAAATAGCATGCCCTTTGAAAAAGATGCATAATATCACTCCCAATGTATCTCCATGTAAACATGTGAGATGAGACCATCCATGGTTGCATCCTACAAAAGCATATGAGATGGAATAACAACACGATTACCACCATCTTAAAATAACGACCATCGCCAAGAGAGAGCAGGATCTCAATAAAGTCATGATTCCCCTTGCCATTGTCTTGCACTGAAACTCACATATTTTGAGACAACTACAAAACATGCATATGATCCCACAGTGGAGAAAGAGAAAGGATTGCATCCACTATCTCTTCATGGTTATCCTTTGGCACCACAGGCAGGACTTGACAAAAATCTCCTCTAAAAAGAATGACCTTTCCTCCAAATGGCATATCACATTCCATTATATCCCTTAGTGTCCTATCCAATGCCTCAAAAGCAAGTCGATGCATCGTTGGTGCATCATCCCAAACAATAAGACATGCCACCCTCAACAATTTTGCACACTGGCTTTGCATCAGATCATTGCAGGATGATGTCAAGAGGAATCTCAAACCTTCAGTGCATAGTATGTCCTTTTGGTAACAATATATAATGCAACAATACCAAATGATGACGCTATTGCCAGGATGACTTTTCCTTCCCTTCTTAGTTTTGCAAGCAAGGAGTTGTACAAATACATTTTCCTAGACCCACCTGGTCCATCTAGAAAGAAAACAATTTTGCAGTAGGAGGCAATAGCATCAAGTACAATAAAGTATGCCCTTGACAACCATTCAAACTCAACTCCATTGATCTTTCCTTATTTTGCAGAGACACAATATCAAAATCTACCTCCTCACAGATTAAAGGATTGCCTAAAGCCAATATCAATGATCTATCAATCTCTGGCATTCCATCGAACTTGACCATGCTGGTGCAAGATGTCTTCCAAGTACAGTAAGCGCAAATTGAATGCAAAGTCCCGAGCTATATGCCCATGTACATGTGTAGTAATCAAGTCATGCAATATGTCATATGTCATGTCAACTTTGAAAAGCTCCCATAATTGGCCTGGATGCATGGGGTCACAAAAAAGTAGTATTGTTGCAAACAATGGGCGTAACTATTTGCTTGTTTAAACAATCATGGCTTCTCCATGCACATGCACCATTCCTGATCATTTTTCAAGAACCCCTTTGCTATGCAAGCTGCTTAGAAAGTTGGGTACAAAACTGCATCAACTATATGCAAGTCTTAAAATGACTTGCAGCCCCTACATTCTGTGAGAAGCATTCTCAAGTAGTAAAGCTCACCTGTGCAGAAGGAGAAACAAAATAAATGTGACCACAAACATCTCCATTTTTTTGCTTCGTCCAAATTTTCCTTGCTAGGTTTCAAACCCAATGTTGAGGGAACTCCTGGTACAACAACACATTTGCCTCAGGATGACTTTGATTGCAAACAAACCACTTTGTCAAAGTTGTTTGCTGCATGCTTGCATTCAAAACTAGTTGCCTTATATCATCATCATGGAAGGTCACCACATTTTGTCTTGGAAGGCAAACATGCAAATGTATGACATTTGGCTTCTCATTGTACAATTAGTACTAAAAAATCCTCCAACATGCCTCAGAAAAATGATATGTATCTAGCATCAAGGTACATTTGTATCTCATCAATAGTTTTGATGGATGTACACAAAAATTTCTTGCATTGGATGTGTTCTTCTTGCAAACCAAAACCTTATTGTCACACAATCATGTCCTTTGTACACATGTAAATGTATTTTATAGTAGAAATGGTAGAACATAACTTCACATTAATGTGTGCTTTGTATTTTTTGGATAAGTAGGGGTTGCAAGGCACAACCCAATGATTGTCAAGGTAGGCACCTCTAACAAGAACCTGTTTTCCATTGTTTCTTCTAATGTAAATGAGATAACCATGATCATCTTCCATTGTGAAGTCTATGAAACTGCATGAGTAATGTTGAGAACATTTTCCATTCACTATGCAAGGACTTTTTGGTCCAAGATGGCCACAAGGCCATGCATGTTGCATGAAACAATTGTTTCAAACAAATCAAGAAACTTCTCTTCATTTGGAAGCTAAGCACAAACCATTCTATCATAATGATCAACATCCTTTGCCTTAAAACCATCACACAATATCGTAATTGTATGCGAGTGTGGCAAGCCTCATTTTTGGAACTCAACCACAAAGGTTGCAACTTTGCCAAAAAAACTATTCTTCACAAGTGTTTCCCCATCACATCCTTGTGTTTTTGAAAGAAGACTCTAGTGGTCAAGTCCAGCCTTTCGTGCACCATCTGACTAGGCAAAAAAGCATCTCTAATCACCACCCACTTGGGATTACACGTAAAAGTTATAAAGAGATCATGTTTACTTGTGCTACGAACAATGGTCATGGCAACTTGATATAGTTAATACATGTGCCAAGGGCCTCATGTAAATGACGATGGAAGAACAATGTGCTTACCAATATACAGCATGTCAACATGCAGTGTTCAATGCTGCAATATGCACCCACCATAAATTATTGCAACAACCTCCCACCTCGCAACATGCATGAAATGGTGTCATCTCGCACATGAAGATGATATGCATAGTACTCCATCTGTGTTTAACAAAATATTTGATGGGCACATGTTACAAAGGTATATTGTCATCCACTGTAGAGTATGGGACTTTCAGGTGCCACCCATCTTCCCCATTTGGAAACAAAAGAACATACAACAATGACATGTAGCTTCGATGGAGGTTTGACATGGTTACACATGCATCGCTGCTTGTGTAAACATTTATATCGCGGTGTTGCATGCTGTTATCATTACCTTAATCCAGGTAGTAGCAACCTTATTGCCAGTTGGTACAAAGTGTTGCCATGATGTTGCATGTCCCTAGGCAATAGTCAAACTTATCTCTATTGCGGGATTCTCTATAGACATCTCCCCAATAGTTTGAAAGGCTCTTGCATAAACGTTGTTAGCATGCATCATTGCTTGCAATGAAGACAATATATTGTGGACATAATTGCCCTTTATACTAAAGCACAAATGTGATTAGTGCCTTTTCATTCTTGGTGCTCCATATATCCAAGTATATCCATTTCCACCACCAAGCAATGACTCATCTATCTCAGCATCCAATGATACAAAAGAAAGGGTAGAATTGTAGGCACGTATGTTTTCTTAAACTCCCTAGTCTCACAATTACCATCAATGAGCAAACCATGTAGGGGCTTAGGGGAAGGCAATGAAATCTTCCCATTCTTGCAATAGTGCTTTCCCACAATTAGTCCACCAACAACTCTAGACTTATAACTCCAAATCTTTGCATGGCACCCCCCCCCCCCCAAAATTCGCCCCCCCCTTCCCCCCTCAACACACACCACGCCATGTCGCGGATAGCAAAGTTTTTTCATGTCCACAAGACAATGCAATCCACGGTGATGATAACATAGCACACACACTGCAAGATGCACCTCGATTTGTGGTATATTATGTAGAAGGGAGAGTATTTTGCCATTGACAAGATCAAAAACTGGTTTTGGGATATGATGCACGGCAAATGATATTGGAGAAATGCCAAGGCTTGCATGCTACACTTCACATAATGGGCTTGCATATACATGTACAAAGATTGATGGGAGATTGTGGGATACACAATGAGTTTCATTTTTGCAGGAATGGAGAGCACTATAAGAACTTGATTTGTTAAGCCATTGAAAGATGTGCAGTATTCGATCCATCAAACCTAGCATTTAGATTTGTACCTTGCAAATAAGAAAGACCTAAGTGGAAGCTTCAAGGCTGAGTGCAAAGCCTAGCACAATGTCTTCAATTATAGGAATGGAGAGCACTATAAGAACTTGATTTGTTAAGCCCACTGAAAGATGTGCAATATTTGATCAATCAAACCTAGCATTTAGATTTGTACCTTGCAAATAAGAAAGATCTAACTAGAAGTTTCGAAGCTGAGTGCAAAGGCTAGCACAATGTCTTCAACTATAGGAATGGAGGGCACTATACGAACTTGATTTGTTAAGACCACTGAAAGATGTGCAGTATTCGATCCATCAAACCTAGCATTTAGATTTGTACCTTGCAAATAAGAAAGACCTAACTGGAAGCTTCAAAGCTGAGTGCAAAACCTAGCACAATGTCTTCAGCTAACCCTTGTGGAGTTTAACCATAACTTGTGGAATTGAAGAATTGGCTTCCTTGACAACACATGCAAAGTTGGCGCCATCCTTGAAGAATAGTATTATAGAGGGCTATACACAAAAGATATGCAACATTGAATTGAGAAAGAGAAAAATATATGTACACACGTTGACTCATCCCCCCCCCCCCCCCCCCCCCCCCCCACACACACACACACACACACACACACACACACCCACACACACACACGCACGCACGCACGCACGCACACACGCACGCACGCACGCACGCACGCACGCACGCACGCACGCACGCACACACACACACACACACACACACACACACACACACACACACACACACACACACACACACACACACACACACACACACACACACATAGAGAGAGAGAGAGAGAGAGAGAGAGAGAGAGAGAGAGAGAGAGAGAGAGAGAGAGAGAGAGAGAGAGAGAGAGAGAGAGAGAGAAGGAGAAGGAGCTATCCAAAACAATTTAACTACCACAAATGAAAGAAGTTGGTATGTGAAGAAAACAAATCAATTATGCAGAAATGCATTACATAAATAATAAGTTTGTTTCCATCAACAACAATACACCAAAAATATTTTCGAAGATTTCTCTTCAAAGTAAACATTGAAATCTAGACGGCCTCCCATTCATGCTACTATTTCCAATAGTTGGATATATATTATGATTGACACCAGGCACATCATTGTTAGCCATCTTGGAAGCAGTACCATTCTTGATTCTTATAGTGATTGCATTCAAATGTCCTAGATATGACCTAAGGTTGGCAACCTCACTAAAAAATTTGTCTAGCTAAACCTTCAAGGTTTGGGGAATCAATTTGGAGCTTGCAGCAGGGCACACCATAGATCCCTTGAGTCCACTCATATACCCCACATCTCACCTACATCTCGCTCATGTCCTCATGTATGCTGGTAGTGATCTCCAGTAGTCCTTGAAGCATGGCATCAATTCCTTTCAAGAGTTGTCCTGTTTTGCCACACACCAAAGATGATCTACAACACTGCTCTAGCTAGCACAACACTACTCAACCTATTCTCACAAGAAATGCAGCTTATGCATGAGGACGCTATCCATTTCGACACACGAGCCATTGTTGCAACAAATTGCAACCAAGGCTCAATCACATGCTATTTCTTTAGCATGCCTAACATTCATTTGTGTCTTTGCGGAGTAGACAAACAACCTCAAAGGGTCTCAATTGTCACATTAGGATTTTAAACTTTCATTTCTGTTAAATAGGCACAAAAGAGAATTTGTAAATAAAAACTTGAAATTGGGCTCTACAGCACACAAAGTGATTCAGAAGTTTTATTGTAAATAATGTTTTTCAAAGAATCTGATCTTCACCTACCATGCAAATAGAGTCATAAACCGTGTCAAATGGCTAAACCAAATCATTTTAATCATATTACTCCTTGATTTCACTATGCCATGCTTGCTTTTCTAAACAATATTTATGCGATTTGGATTCTTTGAAGAAAGCATCTATTTCAAAGAGAGACATAATATTAAAATAAGAAAGACCTAATTGGAAGCTTCGTAATTGTGTATGAAGCCTAACATTGTATCTTGGAGTAACTCTTGTTGAGTTTAACCATACTTTATGTAATCGTAGAGTTGCTTCCCTTGACAAAGGACACAAAGCTAGTGCCATCCTCCAATATTGAAACTATCAAGTGCTACGAACAAAAGATATGTAAATCTGAGATGGGAAATGAGAAGTACACATGTATGTATGTATGTACTTACATTGGCTTATTGTTGAAAAAGTTGGTTGATGACTTATAAGTGATAACTTTATGTATAGATGTAGACTCAATATACATGCGACTCATGCTACTGGGTATAAAAGGGCTCCGAATCACGATCTAATACATATAATTTTTTATGGATGTAAATATATTCATGTAAACTACAACATTATTGATGGTTGCAAACATTTCCATGTAGCCAAAGTCTATTTGTCTTTCATCTACAAGTGATTGAAATGATAGGTCTTGAAGTATTGTTGTAGTATCATATGCGTCGAGCAAGCTTCCTCACAATAGCAAAGCAAGTTTTAAGGGGAAGGCCATATTTGGGCTGACCTTAAAGAAGGCCACTTAAATGTGTTTTAAGTATATGTTGTATGTATGAATATGTATGCTTAGATGTGTGTAGACAGAGGTGGTAAGGCAACCCTATGTACGTGCACATGTGCAACCCTATGTATGTGCACATGTATGCATGTATGTATGTCCTTATGCGAGCTTGTTATTGCAAAAGTTGGTTGATCACTTACAAGTGGTAACTTTATGTATAGATGTAGACTCAATGTACACTTGACTCATGCTATCGGGTATAAAAGGGCTCCTAATCATGATCCAATACATATCATTTTTTATGGGTATAAATATGTTCATGTAAACTACAACATTATTGATGGTTGCAAACATTTCCATGTAGCCAAAGTCTAAGTTTGTCTTTCATCCACAAGTGAGTGAAATGATGGGTATAATGTCTTGAAGTATTGTTGTAGGCCTAGGACTAATTAGACATTATATTCTATCATATGTGTTGAGCAAGCTTCTTCGCAATAGTAAATTGATTTTTTAAGGAGAAGGTCATAATTGGGTTGACCTTAAAGAAGGCCACTTACATGTGTTTTAAGTATATGTTGTATGTATGCATGCATATGTATGTATAGATGTGTGTAGACATAGAGGTGGTTCGACAACCCTATGTATGTGCACATGTACAACCCTATGTATGTGCACATTTATGTATGTATGCCCTTATGTGAGCTTATTGTTGCAAAAGTTGGTCGATGACTTATAAGTGATAACTTTATGTATAGATGTAGAATCAATGTACACCTGTTCATGCCATTGGGTATAAAAGGGCTCCTAATCATGATCCGATACATATCAATTTTTAAGGATGTAAATAATTCCAAGATTTGGATTTGCATATTTCCACTTTAACTTTGTATCCTTATTTCTCTAAGGCTAACATTACTCCCCTTATAGAGACCAATGCTGATTCCTTAGCACTCACCATCACAAGTAGCATGCTTAAGCTTGCAACACAAACATGGAATGCTTGAGATGTCATGATATTGCTCTTGGAGGAGTGATGGTAGTCATTGATGAAAAGTTTGGAGGATTTTGTTTACTACTTGATAGTTGGTGATTGGATTTATTATTGTATCCTTGATAGTGGCTATATTGTTGGATAAACTTGAATGGTCGTTGAAGTTGGATCGTAGATTGATGGAAGAGTTATTGTTGAAGAATAGATGATGGTTCAAGATTCTCTGCGCAACTTCTATACTTGTAGTATTAATCTCATGTGCATTTTCTTCCAAGAGGGAATACTAAGCCTTCTATTTTAAAGCATACTATTGATTTGAAAGATATTATTTAGGATCCGATACTATTGTTGTAGATATTATGTTATATGGGTGCACTTGTGTACTTAGGATGGCTCCATTGATTCTTCTTATTGATGTAGTTGATGAAGTAAGAAAACTTCATTGATAAATATAGAAATAAATGATATTGCTGAGGAAAAGGAAATCCAAAAGAGGATTGTAGGGTATTGAAGTCCTTCAACATACAACAATAATTATTTACAAAAAATTGAAGACCACAAAATTTGTAAGAGAGAATAGATATAAGAAAACAATACATGACATAAGATTGGTGCAATCTTCTCCTATAGATGGGTGAGCACCTCCTCCATGCATGTATTTATAAATTTGTATTAAGCATTGGTATTAAAAAGTATAATTAAAAAGCATCCTCTTTTTGGGCTCTTATTTTCTTTGCATAAATGCCTTGCTTTAATTTTTAATATTTTCTAGTTCTTATTCTAATAAACCTATTCTAAGGTTTTACAAGATAACCAAGCCTTTTAGGCCTTGCACAATAATGCAACCAAATAAATAAATTGTACATGGATGCATACAATATCCCTATTCTAACAAATGCCCAAAACCACAATAATTCTATGTTATAAAGCATTCAACCATAAACAATTTCTATGCATTAAAATACGATCCCTCGAAATATTTAGTCCCCATAAGTCCTTCTAATAATTTACTCACCACAACACAAAACACATTAGTTCCCTATCATCTTTTTACCAAGCATAATATCACAAGCAATGTGAGGAGTGTCACCATACATGGATCCGCACACAATAAGTCATAATCATGTGACAAACAAATAAAGAAAATAAATAAATATAAAAGTATATTATTTAAAAAAAATTCTATAATATTTCTTAGGGCTTTAAATTTTTTTTCCTTAGTTGATAAACAAACATAACTACATGGGTAATCAGTTATGTGTTATTTTGACTCATGTGGTGAATCTACACTATATCATGGGAAATTAAAAATATCTATGTACTATCTAAATACAATGAATTTGTATATATCCCTATGAGAATAAGCAACCATAGACTTTCACATAATATTATATCATGTGAGGAATCCTTGAGGAATCCACCTTATAGAACATGTAAGATACTATGTGAGCTCAAAGGAAATGATACTTTATTTAGTAAAATTTACAAGATTATATTTAAAAAGGTATTTTTAAATTATAATTTCAAAAAATCTCGTAAGTTGAGTAAAGTAAAAGGGGTAATTTTATGACCTTATAGCATGTAAAGAAAGGGTATTTCTTAATATCCTTTTTTGAACGCACATTGTCAAGCGCTTTCACATAACCTGAAAACCCCTAGAGAAACATTAGATAGGTAGAATTTTTGTAGCTTAGCCATTCGTGTGACTATTTATTATATTATCTTGTAGCTAGATTTTTTATGTTTGTCTAGATCAAGAATTTTTTTTGCCATTTTATTTGGATTTTTAAAGCGTGAAAACTTAATAACCTTGGTCAAGATTGTTATTTTTCTGGATAGATTAGAGCGGGAACTTGATGGTAGCTACTGAACATCTAGAAACAGGTATATTTTCTTGCCACTACTCTTGCACATCATCGGGATTATGGGTTCATGAGCACTTCACGTTACACTTGTTGGATACATTGCACTTGGGGTTGTCTCTTGATTTTATTAATTACTTCCATGCCATGGGTTGGGTTGATGAACTCATTGCACCATCATTGAGCACTAGCAGACATGATGCTTGCTATAGCTATATGCAATAAATATTAGATGCATGCACACTTGAGAGAGCACCTTCATTGTGCATGCACAATTCTTTGCCTATAGGAGAGTTGGGATATTCATCACCAAAATAGGAACCATTGGATGAGTGGGAAGGAGTATGGGTGATTTTAAGGGTCATGAAGGACACCTACAGTTGTGAGATGGATTGTTTACTTGGTCAACATCATGAGGACCATATTTTTATTGCATGATTGTGAGATTTTTTGGGTGAGCATAGAGGAGTACAACATTTCTTCCTTGTTGAGTGATGAGAGGTGAGGTTAAGGATTGTAAATTAATCAAGGAACTTTGTTTGCATTTTGCATGACACATGGATACATGTAGCTAAGCACTAGTTCTTTAGTGCATCCATATCTTTTTGTAAGTGGCATAGTTTATATAATTACATGGTATGGATTCTGGGTTTGCACTTCTTTTCCATTCCAATGTGATTGAGCAGGGAGTTCCATTTCAAAGCATGTCTTCATATAGAACACATTGCATGGTATCAAAGTAGATGTATTTGAGAAACTAGAGGGAGATAGTGGGTGTAATGAAAAGAAAGTGATACTTGTTCATAGGTTAGTTAGGTTGTGTTTCAACAAGTGCCCAGAAGAGCAGTCACCAAAGATGCAATTTGACAAGAACCAACAAGGAAGAAGCAAGGAAAGAATATCAAGGCTTTCAAAGATACTCTACATTAGCAAGAAGGTGGAATTTTTTGTAGGCTTTAGTGTATCAAAGAGAGGACATGGTGGGGCAGCATTAAGGGTGCAACAGTTATTAAGGAAATTGGTGGAAGAGCCTCCATCTCTTGATTTGGAACAAGTCTATGCCCATTGCCTAAATTGTTGAAAGCTGTGATTAGAGCAATGAAGATAATGAAAGAGACCCATTTGATTTATCATTGCAAGAGCCCAAAGATATGAAAAAGGCGCATAGGGCTGTGAAAGCTAGGAGCTGGGGCACTTCACAGGACCTGGCAATAGTGGGGGAAAAGGAAAGCCTATTGTGATATTTTTATTATGAATTGTGCCTGAATATAAGCAGAAAGAGAGAGTGTCTACCTATGATACAGTGTGGACTAGATAAACAACCACAATAGAATATTTCATCCAGGACGCTTAGTATCAATAGACCAGTTTCAAAAATGATTGATCTCTGGGAGAACAAGGCTACGGACTTGGATATCCAAGTTGAATTTGCTATCAACTAGTATCGGTCAGGAGAAGGAATTAGAGGATAATTGACTTGCTGAACGTGCTTCTAATTCTCCTCCTCTTATCCTCCACAGTATTCACTGCCGTCGTCAGCTCGATCCTGTATATTGTATTGCTGTCACCAATTCTGTTGCAGCTTAAACAGCGATGGGCGCAGCTTAAATAATATCAGTGAGTACAACAAGAGGAGGAGAATTGTAAGATCCGACACGACACTAGGATGCTAACAGTAATGGTGAATTAAGGGATAAATAATATCATCGCTGTTTAGACTAATAACAGTAATAGCGTTGTGTATCCAATAAGAGCAGGAGAATTAGAAGCATGGGCGCCGCTTAAACAGCGATGATATTATTTATCCCTCTCACCATTACTGTTAGCATCATCGTGTCGTGTCGGATCTTACAATTCCCTACGTGTGATCTGGAAAGTCCATTTCTTCGATTAATACTTCCTTCGTTCGTGGGTGCTTTGATTTGGGAGCTATCTGATACGGAGGAATACAGATACTCTACTGATGGTGTGTTTATGAGTCGAGGAAGCATCCGTCGTCGTCTGATCGTCGTCTCTGCAGCTGGCATGTTTAGAGGCCATGATCGAAGGGGAAGCGCAGATTGAATGGACTGACATGAGAGTCTTACTGTGTTTCGAGGGGTTGCCTGCATGAATCCACTGCATTAATCACCAATTATAGAGGGAGCATGTTATCGATATATTAGCATTCCTTAAATGTATTTTGCAATTAACTAATAAATAATCGATTAACTGATTAACTAATAAGTAATTTTATTAGTTAATTAATTATTAATAAAATTATTTATTAGTTAATGAGTTAATCCATTATTATTTATTAATGGCCTTTGGCAAGTATGGGGTGGATTAAGGTCTCGGAGGAGAGTGCCGATTCCAAAAGAAATAGTCATTCACTTTGTCATCAGCACTCCTTGTCATCTCGTTGTGAGGTTGTTTGAGAGGATTATCTTCAAGCATTGCTCATGAAACAATGTTATATAGATGATTTTTTTTAATAGGTGCACCCCCCAAGGAGGAATCTATGCCCATTGAAGATTAATGTGATTGTGAGTGGTAGGCAACTATTAGATCAAAGTTAGTCTTGTCTTTTTGAATCCAATGGATTCTTTAATAGAATGGTTTCTATATTTTAACAAATACCGATGATATTGATTTCTAGCTCTACTTGTGGTCTAGTCACGATCAAGAATAGCTTTGGGTATTAAAAATTATGTGTTTTCCTCTAACAACATAAGATCATCTATAACTAGTGTTGTTGATGGAATTCTCTTAAAAGGTTTCAAAATGCTAATATGGAAAGAGCTATGAATCTCCCAATGGGAAGGAATGACCAATCTAAATGCATAATTATTATTCTTATGAAAAATACAAAATGGCCCACAATATATTGGAGCTAATTTTAATTTTGGATACCTTTCAATGTATTTTAACCTCCTCTTTTTAATACATAACCATGATTTAATGTGTTGATACACAATGCATTTAGACCTAAACTTCGTAATATTATGTTTCATTCTATGCTGATAAAAATATTATTTATATGCAGCTATAGTAGTTTGAATTTCTCTATATCATATGTAAGTTGGTGCGTGCATTTTCGTTATTGTAATGCATAACCTTCTTTGATTTAAAAATCCATTGGCACATATTTAATTATTTAAAACATGATATTCATATTCTAAAATCTTTTTTAAACAATAAAAAAAATAGAATCTATGACATATGTAAAAATTATGGCATCAAACACATCATTTTTAACTTTATCAAAACCAAGTAGATGATGTGATGCAATATTTTTTGTAGGCTGATGACTTAATGAATCTACAATCACATTATCATGACTAGGTTGGTATTAGATCATTGGTTGAAATTTTTGAATGAAAGAAGTCCATTTGATCTTATGGTAAAAAATAAGTGATTTGTTCAATAAATGTTTGATTGCATGTTGGTATACTTTGAAAAGGACTTTGGACGCCATAAGATAGTGCTTCTAAATATCAAGTATATGCACTATAGCAAACAATTCTTTATCATAGATACTATAATTTCGTTCAAAGGATTTGAGTTTGTGTCTTTTATAGGCAATAAGATCATTGTTTTGCATTAAAACTCCACCTATGTTTGAACCAAAAGAAAAATCATCAAAGAAACCAATCACAAATTCTTGATAATTTGAAAAGATTTTATGCATCATCTTTGCAAATGTAGATGATGCATTAGTCAAACCAAAAGGCATAAGAATAAATTCATGGTAACCAAACTATGTTGCAAATGCGATCTTAAACACATCAATCAAATATATACGGATTTGAAAATATATTAATTTGAAATCAATCTTACTAAAAATTTTGGCCCCTTTAAGTCTATCCAATAAATCATCTACTAGACTCAGAATAGGGTATCGATATGCACATCCTATAAGTTTTAATTTTCTTTTAAATCAAAAGAAAAAGTGCACCAAATGAAAAAGAACTAGGATGAATCAAACCTTTATTTAACAACTCAATTGCTTGTCTTTCTATTTCTTTTTTATGCAAAGGACTATGCCTATATGGAGTTTTATGTGATGTAGCTACCCTAGGGAAAAGTTATACCTTGTAATCTAGGTCTCCATATGGTATGGGTATGATAGTAGATGTTGGGATTATTGGTGTCTAAAAAGCACATTTAAAATGATGTTTGAATATGATTGGAGAGATACAACTAGGAAGTTATGATTTTCTTTATATGTACATGAAGAAATTTCTAGACCTTTAACTTTCCTTGTTGCATCATATTTGATGCTTTGAACTCAACTTGATGAAGGATTAGTCTCTCGTTGCAACTTTCTAATCAAGTTTTTCAAAATAATATCGTGGGAGCTGCCATCATCATGCAAAATAGTAACATCCGGATCCGAGGAATCCCTTGGACAATATAGTCATTATGTTTTTGTCTACCTAACTGAGGTATTCTATCAAGAGGTAAGATGTCCAAAACTCAATCACAGATATATTAATCTTGTTGGATACCTTGATCGTTCATAGTTATAAGTTTTTACTCATAGCTCTTTGAATAAAATATATTGACAAGTTTGAGTTTCTCCATTTATCAAATTCTTTTAAGATTTATTTCAAGAAGGCTAGTCTTTCAACATCAATAAAGCAATAGTCGCCACCATGATGGGTCCATCACCTTTCTTAATAGTATTTAGGAGGACAATAAAGTTTCTCTAGGATCTTCATGGAGTCTTCTTACTAAGTATAATCCAATGAATGCATAGCCAATTGATACATCATGTAAAAGACCAAGAAATTATGCCAAGGTTCGCCTTGAATATATACATAACAAGTAGATTAATTTAACACAATTATACATATGTAAGAGATACAACAACTCGATAAAAACAAAAGAAAACCAATTGTATTATTTTATTATTTATATATAAGGCTTTGTTTCACTCAAAATTTTTATAATATACAAAATCAACCATGGAACTACTGAAGGGAGATAGCTTCATATTTGGATGGCTCACAATGGATATCTAGTGCTAGATACTTAGTGGGAAGATCGAGAAATTCCCTCCATTTGATAACCAGAAGACCGAATTTTCATGGAAAATGAAACACTTGCAGATCAATGAGCTTGAGTTTTCCTAGATAGAGTTCGATGCCAGGAATGCAATGTAAGTCTCGGTTTGTCGATTGGAGTTCGTTGTTTGACCCTTTATTTAGTCCCCGCAAGGTTTCACATTATAAAGAAGCTATGTGATACTGAAGCCAGAAAGTGTATGACGGAGGCCAGACTGATTGATTTCGACACTATGAGGCTGGCCGTCTGGTCTATTCACAAATTGGAGTTTGTTTGGGACCCCATGTTTGGCAAAAATCCACTTCCGTTGCAGTGTGAACAAGACATTTTATAAATGAAACTCTAATGAAATGAAACTTTGAAAAAACATGCAAATTTATATCCAATAGGAGGAGGGGGTGCAAATTATATTGCACCCCAAATAATTTGCACCCCAAAATTTGTTGATTTCATGCCTCTTGGATGTTGGGGATGAGAGATAGATGATGGCCAATCTTTGATCTAGGGAGAGAGCACTTCGTTTTGACAGTAGACATGAAAAATATGGTGCAAGGAATCAAATTGCTGATTTTCAGTCTTTCTCTCTCCTCTATTTTCCCTCCTCTTTTGCTGTGTGTTCCCATGCTTGATTCTATGAGAGAAGGGGGTGGACTAAGATGTGAGATATTGATTGGAAGATGATGCTGGAGCATAGATCAGGGTTGAAGGATCATCAATGGATGTTGGAGAGCGTCAACGGGCCTCCAATCACAAGATACATACGGTATAAGACGTGGTTTTTGTCAAGATTGTGGGAGAGAAGGAAGGAGTCTCACTTGTAGCTTTCTTGCTTGCACAATGGGGGAATACACACAAAGGTGGAGGCTGAAAAACAGTTTTCCTCTTCTTAGTTGTGTAAGCCAAAAAGAACTCTCATACAAAGAAATAGAAGAACCCTATATATGGGTCTCAAACCAAACTCAACTAACTAAGGTGGCATACTAACCAAGCCACGAACTAGAGTAGATAAGGATAGCTGTCATCTAGCTATTATTCATAGATGGTGTACCAACCGCATCTGCAACTAACACGTCGGTGACATAAATGCACAATGGTCACCCTGGCATATCACGAGTGGAGCTCGATATCTCAACACTCCCCCTCGAGCTCAATCCCAATACCTGTACACCAAGCAGGTCTCTGAACTTGCGCAGCTTCTCTGCGCCCAATGCCTTCGTGAATATGTCAGCTACTTGATCCTCTGTGCTGACATAAACTAGATCAATAAGACCTAGTAAAACCCTCTCCCGCACATAGTGATAATGCACCTCAATGTGCTTTATTCTAGCATGATAGACTGGGTTATTTGCCAAGTGTATACTGCTCATGTTGTCACAATAAATGACAACTCGTCCATCTGTAGGCTGATGCATATCATAAAGTAGCTTATGCAACCAAGCTACCTCACATGCAGCCATTGCTGCGCCCCTGTACTCAGCCTCTGTGCTGGATAAGGCAACTGTAGGCTGTTTCTTGCTGCTCCAAGTGACTGCAGCACTCCCAAAAGAGAACACATATCCACTGGTAGATCGTCTATCAGAAATGCTACCAGCCCAATCAGCATCAGTGTATCCATGCAACTGTATCTGAACCCCAGTCTCATAAAATAGTCCATACTGCAATGTGGACTTCACATACTTGAGTATGCGTCTAGCCGCATCCAAATGCGGTTTCCTTGGAGCCTGCATAATACCAATCCAACAGCATAGCTCAAATCTGGCCTGGTAATAGTCATATAAATCAAGCTTCCTACTATGCGTCTGTACATAGTAGGGTCTTCCAGAAGCTCACCTACATCTGCGCTTAGCTTCACATTCTGCTCCAAAGGAACTGAAATAGGCTTACAGCCTGTCATCCCATATTTGGACAGCATGTCCAATCCATACTGCCTCTACAAGAGCTGTATCCCACTTGGTGATCTAATCACCTCAATGCCCAAGAAATAATGCAGCTCTCCCAAATCCTTCATCTCAAACTTCTGCTTCAATAGCATTTTCACATGAAGGATATCTTCATCACTGTCACCTGTCATAATCAAATCATCAACATAAATGACAAGTAGCATAATACCTTTCTATGTTTTTCTCACATAAAGTGAGAAATTTGCCTTGGAAATCTGAAAGCCAATAGTGACAAGATACTGTCCTATCTTGTCAGACCATGCTCTAGGTGCTTGCTTCAAGCCATACAATGCTTTCTTCAACCTGCAAACAAACTCAGGATGAACAGCATGCACATAACCTGGTGGCTGCTCCATATATACCTCTTCTTGCAAATCACCATGCAAGAAGGCATTCTTTACATCCATCTGATGTAAAGACCATTCCTTTGATGCAGCCATAGCAATGATTGCTCTTACGGTTGCCATCCTTACAACCGGACTGAATGTTTCTTCATAGTCAATGCCATATGTTTGTACATACCCCTTGACTACTAATCTTGCCTTGTATCTGTTCACAGAACCATCTGCATTGTGCTTTACCTTATAAACCCACTTACAGCCAATTGCATTCTTACCTTTAGGCAAAGGTACTAACTCCCATGTAGCATTTGCTTCCAAGGCATCCATTTCTTCATCCATGGCTTTCTCCCATTTTTCTTTTCCCATGGCTTGCTTAAAAGAAGTGGGTTCTGGTTCTTGTATCACTTTGACCATATATGCATAGTGAATGGCTGTAAATCCATCATATTTCAGCCTATCCACAGGATACCTAGCTCTCGTAGACCTGCGCAAAATAGGTTCACTCCCAGGTGCTCTCAAAACATCCCTGGTCTTCCTTACTCCAGGTGTAACAATAGAAGGAATACCCAACTCATCATCAATGCTCTGTTCTGAGCCACTGGATTCACCATCCACAAAAGAGTGACCTGCATTCACATCAAACATGGGCTGATCTACCTTCTCTTTTCATTTTCGTGATACCTGCATACCACTATCTGCATTGCTTTGAGAAGATTCTCCTGATCTCAATCTGCCTATCCATGGCGAAGAATGTGAACCACTTCTAGAGGACGCTCCAGGTCCACTAATATTTTGTGACTGCTGCTGTGAATTCTGTGCAGCATTACCATTTTGTGCATCTACATCATCAATCACATTTACTGGTTTATACCAGCTACTCATCTCATAAAAAACAACATCTCTGCTCACTGTAAACTTACGAGTAGAAGGGTTATAGCATCTATACCCTTTTTGCTGCAGAGAGTAACTAATAAAGATGCACTTCTCAGCTTTTGGATCCAACTTGGATCTCAACTCATCTGGCACATGTACATAGGCAATGCAACAAAAAATTTTCAAATGAGAAATATCTGGTTTCCTACCAGTATACCTCTTCTCTGGAGTCATCCCATGTATTGCTGTAGTGGGCGTCCTGTTCATTATGTAGACTGCTGTAGCAACTGCTTCAGCCCAATAAAAATCTGGCAGGTCTTTTTCATTGAGCATGGCACGAGATACCTCTCCAATGTGCCTGTTTTTTCTTTCTGCAATTCCATTCTGTTGTGGGGTATAACTGCATGAATATTGCTGCTTTATGCCATGCTCCTGTAGAAACCTTGCAAACTCATTTGAGAGGTACTCTCCCCCTCCATTTGACCTTAGGCATTTTATTTGCAGACCTTTTTCTTTTTCAACCATAGCTTTAAGAGTTTTGAAATGCCCAAAAACTTCACTTTTCTTTTTCATAAAATACACCCAAACTTTTCTGCTATAGTCATCAATAAAGGTGACAAAATAATGATAGCCTCCAAGAGACGCAGCTTTAGTAGTCCACACATCAGAGTGGATTAATTCCAATGGCTTCTTACTCTCTTGAACATGTCTAGGAAATGGTTTCCTTGCATGTTTTTCAAATTGGCAAGCTTCACATACCTTATGCATTTCTGCAACCTTGAATTTTGGCAATCCTGCAACAATATTTTGGGCCTGCATTGATTTAAGTCGCTGTACATTAACATGACCAATGCGTTTATGCCAGATATCAATATCTGCAACTACACCGGTCCCATGTGCAAACATTGCTGCACTCAATTCAGACATGTCTGCATCCAACGTAAACATTCTGCCCTTCTTCTTTCCTTTTGCTATCAAGCGACCTTTATTTTTCATATCCTCAACAAAGCATCCATGAGGATTAAATCTGACCTGCAAGCCCTGCTCAACCATTTGACCAACAGAAACCAGATTCTTGGTGATATTCGGGACATGAAATACATCGGACAGGTATTTCTTTTTCCCATCCTGCATAGACAAATGAATTTTTCCAATCTGCACAATAGGATGTGCAGTATCATCACCAGTCTCCACAAATCCTGGTTTTTCCATTTTCCTTGCATCCTCCATCCATTCTGCATGACCTGTCATGTGGTTTGATGCACCTGAGTCAACATACCACACATCGTTGCTTTCTTCTGCACTTGTCACAGAATTGTTCAAGTGCTGCACCATAAACAAATGCTCATTTCTGTCATCACCCTGTCTACTGGAAGATGCATAATTCCCTTGTTGCAATTTTCCATTCATGATGTCATTCTGCTTTTTATAGCAGTCTTTAGCCATATGACCCATTTTACCACAGTAGTAGCATTCAACATTGCTGTTTGGATTTTGGCCTCTTTGCCATCCACCACGACCTCTTTGGCTCCCCCTGCCTCTAGAGTTACCACGTCCTCCTTCATAGGACTGGTTTTCTTGAGTTTGCTGCATATTCTGATTTCTACCACGGCCTCCAAATCGGCCTCCTCTACCTCTGCCTCTACCTCTTCCAGCATTTGAATAGAAGACAGTTTCTTTTGAAGTTCCTCCTGAAGAAGATGCACCGCCATTTCTCTACTCCTCAGAAATTAGAAGAGCAATCAACTCCTCAAAATCAGGAAATCTTTCACGGACGGAAATGGATGTTCGAAACTGTGCATAATCCTTTCCTAGACCATTCAAGATCACAAAAACTAAATCATCATCTTCCACTGGCGACCCAATGGAAGCAAGTGCATCTGCAATCTTCTTCACCTTCATGTGGTAGTCATTGATGCTCATATTTTCTCTTTGTACATTATGCAACTCTTGCTTGAGCTGCATTTTCTTGGCTTGAGTATTTGTGCTATACATTTTTGACAAAGTATCCCATGCCTCCTTTGGCGTACTTGCATCCTGAATATGCACAATCATAGAGTCTGAAATACTGATAGACAGCCAGTACATAACTTTCCTGGCTCTCTCATACCATGCTTTAAATGCTTGCATTTGCTGTTGATTGGGAACATCAGGAAGAACTGGTTCTTCTTCATTTCCTGCAACAAATTCCCAATATCCTTTTCCCATAAGGAAATTCGTCATTCTAAACTTCCATGCTTGGAAGTTGTTCTTGTCAAGCTTTTCAGTGACAATCTGTGAAAGAGAAACACAGCTTCACCCTCACAAGGGCAAATCTGCAAAACTGGCGAAAGTGGTATTTGACCACACAGTCACTTCCTAGTGACGATTTTGCATAAACAGGCAACAAGGATGATTCTGTAACTCCCAATGTCTCTGCGCACAAGCATATGATGCAATTTCTATAGTAACTTTTCACTGACCTGTAGAACAGTGGTCGCACAGCATAAAACTGGACCTTTTCCTGAGTGCGTGCAGAAAACTTCCGCCTCCAAAACAGGCCCCGAAATGGCCTCAAATCAGAAAAACAGGGTCGCCGAGGGCTAAAGTCATCTCCCGCAGCATATACTGCCCTCTTGTTTCACCGCGAAGGGCGTCTCAACCTGAGACAATGCACTCTTGCAATTTTCGGCTGTGCTACCTGCAGAGATCTGCTCCCAAAACAGAAAATGAAAGCAACACTACTCCTCTTACTAGAACACCGCGAGCTTGGCTTGCTTTCTTGAGCTCCTTACCACGAACAAGGCTCTGATACCATGTCAAGATTGTGGAAGAGAAGGAAGGAGTCTCACTTGTAGCTTTCTTGCTTGCACAATGGGGGAATACACACAAAGGTGGAGGCTGAAAAACAGTTTTCCTCTTCTTAGTTGTGTAAGCCAAAAAAAACTCTCATACAAAGAAATAGAAGAACCCTATATATGGGTCTCAAACCAAACTCAACTAACTAAGGTGGCATACTAACCAAGCCACGAACTAGAGTAGATAAGGATAGCTGTCATCTAGCTATTATTCATAGATGGTGTACCAACCGCATCTGCAACTAACACGTCGGTGACATAAATGCACAACGGTCACCCTGGCATATCACGAGTGGAGCTCGATATCTCAATAGTTTTATGAGTAAGTAGTAGATTTTATTATTTAATGATAAATTTTGGTTAGAAATGGTTGTATTTGGTTGCCAATGCCCTAATATACCAGAAATGCTAAAAAAATCAAGAAAAATTATTCATCTAATAATTTCTTTATAAACACGCAAAACCCACAACATTGTGGTTTTAAGGAAAATCATGTGGTTTTGGGGTTTTGTTGTGTGTATGGTGTTTGTATGGGATGGAATGTGATAGAAAAATAATTCTCAGTAAGATCAATATAAATAAATAAATAGTAAAAATAAATAAAAATAAAAAGAAATAAGTTCTTTGTATCTGAAAAATGAAAAAAAAATAATATTTATGTTTGTGAATGTATGTAAGGCTAAGGCATGAAGTTTAGCCTAAGTTAGAGCTCTATCTCTATGTTAAAGTGGGTATTTACTGCTTTTATGAAGGAAAAATATATAAAAAGCCACACCCTAAACCTACTATTGAATGCACTATCTTAAGTGGTAAGGAGAAGGGCGGTGTTAAGGGCTTATAATACGTTGAATTTTGATGTTTTTTTAATGCATGGCATACATGACACGTGTGGTTTAAAATTAAGAGGGTCTAGTAGCACGAGCATGCTTGGTGCTGGCCCTAGAATGCATCAATCTCAGTTTAGAGTAAAGGAATGAAAATACATGTTTTTGCATCTTCACAATACTAGTTAATAAAAAAAGTTTGAGCACTATAAATCATACACAATTGCATTTCACACAATGTATGGTATTATCCTAAATGCATAGAAAATTTTTTAATGAACAATGACCTATGTTGAAGAGGTGAGGTACCCTAAGCTATAAGGTTAGTGGTTTGTTCCTTTGGGGAGTCTTTAGTGAGGACTATCTGTTGTATATGCTTTTTTTATGTGTTCACGGTGCATCTTGGGACCAATCCCCGAAGTGTAGGAGAGCTGTAGTGGGGCCATGACAATTAGCTGAGGGGCACTCTTTTTGTCTATGCTTACGTGGTGTGTTGCACCAATATCTGTAGGGACTCCCTTTGAGGAGTGTGGGAAGGGTTGTTCGTTGGATTATAATCCATACAAATACGAAGTTCTACATTATAGGTGAGGGTAATATATCACTTAGACGCTCCTGGCCATGAGGCCATGAGGGGTGGTTTGGGTGTGTAGTAGTAGAGGCCTCGCTAGTGCCATAGAGCCAGTGTCGGGCCCGTTTTAGGTCTCAACAACATACACATAGGGTTGCCTAACCACCTCTGTCTACACACATCTATACATACATATGCATACATATAACATATACTTAAAACACATTTAAGTGGCCTTCTTTGAGGTCGGTCCAATTATGACCTTCACCTTAAAATTTGCTTTATTATTGCAAAGAAGCTTGCTCAATGAATATGATATAATATAATGTCTAATTAATCCTAGGCCTACAATAATATTTTAAAACATTATACCCATCATTTCACTCACTTGTGGATGAAAGACAAACTTAGACTTTGGCTACATGGAAATGTTTGCAACCATCAATAATATTGTAGTTTACATGGACATATTTACATCCAAAATTTTTTATACGTATTGGATCACAATTAGGAGATCTTTTATACACAATAGCATGAGTCAGGTGTACATTGAGTCTACATCTATACATAAAGTTACCACTTATAAGTCATCAACCAACTTTTGCAATAATAAGCTAACTTAAGGACATACATACATACATACATACATACATACAAGTGCACATACATAGGGTTGCACATGTGCACATCCATTAGAAGACTTCCTAACTAATTCTAAAACATATGTTACAATTTACATGAGAACAAGACCAACTCTCAAATAATGTTATATGTTCATGTAAACTACAACATTATTGATGATTGCAAACATTTTCCATGTAGCCAAAGTCTAAGTTTGTCTTTCATCCACCATCTACTGAAATGATGGGTATAATGTCTTGAAGTATTGTTGTAGGCCTAGGATTAACTGAACATTATATTCTACCATATGCATTGAGCAAGCTTCTTCGCAATATTAAAGCAAGTTTTAAGGGGAAGGTCATAATTGGGCTGACATCAAAGAAGGCCACTTAAATGTGTTTTAAGTATATGTTGTATGTATGCATATGTATGTATAGATGTGTGTAGACAGAGGTGGTTAGGCAACTTAATGTATGTGAGGTTGTGGACACAAATACTCTATTCACCCTAGGTAGAGATTGTCAAATTAATATAAACCATATGGATAAATTGAAATGGACCAATCAAAGAGCCACAAAAGTGGGTATGGTATCCAACTTGTTGGAGGAAATCCTAACCTAATCCTATGTATAAAAGCCAAAAAGCAAATGTAAGAGCTCATTATTGTGTGTGTAACTTTGTGAGAAACCCTTCTTCTTGCTTCATGTCATCATCTTATGCACCTTGTTGAGAGTGAAGGGGAGTGAGTGAGGGAATTAGAGAGTGAACCTCTTTTCTCTTCTTTCTCTTCTTCTCTTTTTTCCTTTATTTTACCACATCTTGGAGGGTGAGGGATAGAGTGTGAGGTTGAGAGTGCTATGTTTCCTTATTTTGTATTTTTTCCCTTTTTGTTGGAGCACTTGGGGATTAGATTAGATGTGATGGAGTTGCAAGAGAAGATAAAAAACCAACACATGAATTGTGATGTGCTCTTTTTGGTGGAGCACTTATACAGATTGGATTACATGTGATGTAGTAGCAAAAGTGGATCAAAAGCCAACACAAAAATTGCGAGGCCACAAATAAACCTTCAAAGGCATTTAGACTAATATGTGTGAAAGTGAGATGGTGAGATTGCTACAAACTCATGTGTTGTTTGTTCTCACTGACTCACACATGTCTAACCTCTTTCCATTCCCACAAAATTAATTTACGAATTGCATAAGAGTATGTGCTCTAAAAAAATACTACAATGAATGTTAGGAGTCTTAGATATTAAATTTAATTTCTTGAATTATTTTGGAGTGCTCAACATCTTTGTGCTATTTTTTATCTTTTTGTAAATTTGAAGTGTTTTTTACTTTTACTTTTAGTTTTTATGGCAACTGACTTTTACAAAGGTGATACGTCGGAGGATGCCTAGATGTGATCAACCTTTTAGTTTGGTCCTTGAATGGCCATTAATTTTTGCATTTTGTTGTAGCTAATTTTGAAAAGGAATGATGTTCACCCCCTCACTATTGAGTGCCAGTCCCTCGGCACTCACCTTTAAAGGTAGTAGATCGTAGCATACACCGTGGACACGGAATGCTTAAGATAATGAGGTGATCCTTTAGAGAAGTGATAGTTATAGTTACTGGTGAAGATGGAAAATATTCTTGGTATGTGGTAGATGGTGGTTGAATGTGTTATTGGTGTCAGGGCTTGTAGAGGATTGTATGGATGATATTGGCACATTTGAGTGGTCCCTTATTTTTGAATATAACTTGAACATGCATGGGGAGTAGATTGGAGGTTGTAGAAGATGGGAGATTTGTTGTTGGAATAGAGGCAATGGCACATGGTTCTTCATAAACTTCTATACTTGAAAATTAAAACCACATGTACATTCTCTTCTTAGGGGAGTTCTAGTCTTATTTTCTATGTACATGATATATATTGTTGAAGTGGGACATGGTTGAGCTCCAAGCAATCTTGGAGTGTTATCCCACACTTAAGGACCTAGACCATGTATAGGTTATGGTGCAATTACTATTCGACTACATTTGATTACATAGCTAGAACACATGCCCATGGGGTTCTTCTTAGTGGTGACAGTTAATGAAGTAAGGAACCTTAAGTTGATGAAGATAGGAAACATTTTTTATTGAAGGAAATTGAATTTTTGGAGAAAATCGTAGGGAGATTTGAAATCTAGGATGAGTAAACTTGAGTTAGTCTAAGATTATCTTTGAAGGACATGATTCTTTAGTGGATCAATAGCTAGTACCACTTAAAGTGATTGATATCTTTAGGTTGAAGTTCCTTTTTTGCTTTGTAGTAAAATGGATGTATTGGCACTAGTGAAGAGAAAGAAGAAGAGGAGAGAAGTGTAAGCAGCTTAAGAAGACAAGTCTAACCATATAATAGTCAAGAATCCTTAGGCATGTCCTTCCCTTGATGGGCCTTGCATGAATGTTGCAATGTTGGGAAGAGGGACTGGGGGTACTAGAGCGGGAGCCGATCGACTAATGCCATTGGACGTATCTAACTTGAGGACCCCTAGGTGATGTATAGTGCTCGTGATTGCATATTTTTTTCTATATTTTCTTTTTCTTTTTTATAAAATACAATGTTGTACAATTATTATTTTATCCTCATATAGATTGAACTAAAAGTCTAAGAGATTATGAGACGTATTGAATACTATAGACATGGTTTCAAAATGGTTAGTGTATTCAAGTGTATGCAATTAATATTAAGGACATGGTCACTCCTACTCCTTGTCCTTGGATAGGTGGGTTATATTCTAGATTCTCAGTAAATTTCATGTTTGTTAGGGAAAATCGTGCCTCTATGCTCAAAAGGTCCTAAGCATCCTAATCTAGTAGAATTTAACCTACATTTTAAAGGTGCACTACTTTGGTCTTTTCTACCTAGCTTTTGACCTTCTCTAGAATTTGCATTCAAGGGTTAGGATCAAGATATTCTCCCAATATTTAGCGCTTCCGTTTCTTTTTTGTTTTAGATGCTAAGATTTTTCTTCTATCTTAGTTACATTTCTTCTCATTATAAGGATGGTCACTCTATCACTCTTAAGGTTAATTGTGTCATTAGTCCTATTTTTCTTCTCCTTCTTGATCTTCTTTCTAATCAAAGAATCTTTCAAATTACTGTCTTGGTTTTGATACTCCTAGTTTCTTTGCTTGTAATCTAGTCATTACATTAAAAGGAATAACAATTGCTTCTTTTTCTAAAGATTCAAATCCAAATTGGCCCAAAGGCATAAATTGAATGATTTCCTTGGTAGTGGAAGCCTCTCACTTTGTGAAATCAAGTTATAGGTGACACCGCATTTGGTGCATTGTAACATGTCCGCCTATTGACTATGTCCAAGCATGTTTTAGCGGTCCACCGAGAAACGAATCTAAGCATCGCCGCCCGGCACTCCCATGGAATGTCCCAAGGTTTGTTGCCTAGGGTTTCTTGACTCTGTCTCGCAACGGAACATTCGTAGCAGCTGAACCCACTAGGACTGACCTGAAATCTGAGTTCCCAAGGGCCAAGGTCTCTTGACAGTATTCTAGCGTTGGGTTTTGGATATCCTACTTTATGTAGAGATACCCAATCTGAAGCAGATCCATACCACACTTGGTTCAAAGAGAATGGGAAACGAGAGGGATGCACCACTCAACCTCTCTATCTGTAGGGCATAGTCCCATTCCAGTCCCCTAAGATGACATGAATCGGGTTCTAACCTAATCTTATCTAAGGGTCAAACGAAGGTAAAACCTTGTGAGAAGCCTCCTAGTTCTCTTGGACCACCCTGTCGTAGGACAGACCCATTGGGGTTTTGCCCACCTGCTTCCCTTGATAGCTTTAGTTTTCTAATTAGGTCCTATCACATTATGTGTGACATTTAAAACCAGGTTCCTTAATTAAGCCTTCAAGAAACAAGGTTTGTTCGCGTAATTTACTGCACACGCGAATACAGAGCAAGCAATCATCTTACAAACAAGTTCAAACAAGTTCCTTGACTTATCCTCAAGTTAATCTTTGTCTCCTACCCATACAGGAGAATTTATATATTCCCTTTTGTCCAACAGAATTACCCAGTCCAAATCACATGGCACCATAATTTCCATCCAGTATCTAGAATAGGATCTTCTAATGCCCTAGACGTTGGGCTCATGGTAGTCTGTAGCTCCGCAAGGAGTGTCTAGAGCTCCATTGACCCCAAGCATCTTAGGAGTGAGACATAACATCCGTGGTTGGCCTTTTCACCACTTGACCTTCGGCCCGTGAATCGAACAGTGCCCTCTCAGGTTGAAACAATGATCCACCCATGCAAAATATCCTTCTTTAATTAATCCAATTAAGAACCAAGCACAATCAAGACAAGCAACCTAGTATCATTTTCCAGGAAAACATTCCTTTACTCCTCATGGAAATTTGTCATCATAGATCCCGCCATACATTTATCATCAAACACAAGCACTTGGAGTAGTCATCCAATCACATCCCAATAGTCAATTTAATGTAAGAGCATTTAGGACATTATTCAATTGTCAACAAAAACAATGGTATCCTTTTCAAAACATTGCAGGAATAGTCACGATAACCTTTCCATCGTGAATTTACTCTCCCCCTTGGAATCAGGAGTGGTTTCATGTAAAATTTACTTAACACACCCTTCTTTCGGCATATGTTAAGGTCTCAAACACTGTACAAGACATAAGTCCTAGTAGTCACTTACGTTGATCGATAACCTAGCCTTCTTCCCAACAAGTACAAAAGCATCGGTCTTTCCTTCGACTTAGGGCTTCCTAGTCCTTGAACTCTTCGCTTGTCCTAATGATTGTTGTTGCATCTAGCCTAACCCCGAATAGGATTGATAAACATATTCACTGCCGGATGGATTTCAATGCATCATAGTTTTAATCCTAATGATTGTTATTTGCACTAGCTACACATAACTTCAAGAACCCAATGAGCTAGTAGCTCATGATATTAGAAAGAATTTAATGCAAGGTCAATTTGTGTACCATCGATGCATGTGTCATATAATCTTTCCCATGCATGCACCGTCTATGTGCATAACCCTTAAGCAACCTTTATGTTCTTTATGCCACGTATGACTTCATCATGTAGCACTCGGATATAAAGTATTTGAGTACATGGGTTCGTGCGAACCTTTATGTGCCATATGCATAAATCTATGCAAGGCCATCTATGGTTGCGGGAAGAATGAACCTATGATCCCCTATGAGTTTGTTAATTATTGAAAAAGATAAATTCAAGCTACTTGTTGAATTGAATTCATGTGCATACCTATGTCTCAATGAATATTAGAGATGGCAATTTGTACCTGGATATTCGGATATGAATTATCCATACCCAATGTTGTATTCCTATTCGCAGAAATGCCTTGGCCGATGGCTCCATTGTTGGATGCGGGATTACTGCTGATGCGTGTCTCTCTTCGTTTGGGGGCCATACTTCTAACCTATAAATCACTGCTTTCTCTCATTGGAGAGATGGTGTGATGGGGTGATTCTTCTCGAAAGGATCAGACCTGTTGGGAGATGAGGACTAAACTCGTGGGGAGATGAGGATTAAACTTGTAGGGAGATAAGGACTAAACTCGTGGGGAGACGAGGACTAAACTCACAAGGAGATGAGGATTAAACTTGCGGGGAGACGAGGAGAAGAGCAACGTGCATGGTCACCCTCTAAGGAGGGCAAGGGGTCCTTCTTTTTCTTCTTCTTCTTCTCTTCTCTCTCTCCCTCTCTCTTCCTCTCCCTATCTCTGAGGATATGGAATTGTCCTTGGAAATTTGAAAAACCTCCACAATTCTTGAAAGATCTTAGTCATGAATTGAGATATTCTAGTGAAAGATGGTTGCCTCCAGAATGCCTGCATTGGACATTAGGCCTTGCAGTTCGTCCCGAGATTTGATATCTCTTGGGAGAGATCTCTCCCTTTTCTTTGTATCTCTTGTCCATCACTATTTTCTCGCTATATGAATAATGGTGTATTTACTATGGATTGCACTTATTCTTATTGGTTGACTAGCTTTATTGTTTCTCTCTTTCAAAAAGTCATAAAATCCTATGGATTCTTCGTTAATCTTTGCTAATTTGTCATTGTAGGCTACAATCAGCACTAGAGATTTTTGTATAGTTCCTCATTCTTAATCTTGTTCATGAAGATCATGGTGGCTATAGCCTTTGATTGGGTCTTTTTGTCTTAAGAATTATCCTATAAAGACCACGTACATGAGTTATTAGTCTCATGTCTCCCCATCTTTTTGGCTCACATTCATGAGCTTGTCCACATATCCAACTATTGAGAACCTTTTTAGGAACAAGTCCTTGAGCCTGCTAAGTCATTCATTTTATTATCATCATGACATAAATCAAGTCCTTCCCTTCTCTCCCAAAAGCATAGCTCAAAATTGTATGCTCTTTTGTGAGCATTTTGGAGGTTTTTAGCCTCACAAACATGCTCAAAGCTATATGAGATATTTGCTCTATATTTGTCATTTTTATCACTAATAAGGGATTTTTTTATTGGCCTCTTGAGCATGGTATCACTCTATTCATTTCAGATAGAAGTAATTAGAGCAATATGACTAGTTCACCATCATCGACTTCTTCTTCAAGCTTATGTCCTCTCTCTAAGTCCATAATTCTTTGGGTTTTCTCTATCTCAAACTATCTATTGAATTCAGCATACATTTGGGATTTTTAAAATCTAACTAGATGCTACATGAGGCCTCAATGTAGCCTTCTTTTTATTTCTATGCTTGTCAATATATCTTCCATTGGTTAGCCTATATGATTTATTCTCATTTGGTGGACATCACTCAAAGGTTTTATTACTATACTCTTGTGTGTCTCAAGGTGATGTTTGGAGTTTCACTATTCTTGGCTCAAGGTATGTGGTGGTTTAAGGTGACTCAAGGTATGTGTTTGAAGTTCAAGTTGTGTACATTTGGATCAAAACACTTTCTTATTTTGGTTCAAATTGCTCCTATAAGATAAGGAAATGTTTATGAGAAAATGCAATTCCTATGGACTTCTAGCTTTTGCAAATCTGGCAACTCCTCTCTTCAAGGATGATATTTATATCATCAAATGTCGCTATTTCAAAACTAAGGAGGTCCAGAAAGAAGTAGATTGGAAGCACCTTGAGACAAGTGTAAGTGTACATGCTATATTTAGGTAGCACTAAGTTGAAGTAGGTAAAGGTGTGACCCTCACTGAGGGTAGGGTGATAGCTTGAGAAGGTGATCAAATCAAGGGAAGTGTGTGGCCACTAAAGGGAAGCAACAAAGGAACAACTCAATGTAAGTGAGCATTCAAGGTAATTAACTAGATGTCAACTCAAGATAGTGAAGGTAGGACTTGAGGTAAGTGACTTGAGATCAACTCAAGGTAAGTGGATGTGGCCAACTTGAGGTAAGCAATAAGACACCAACTCAAGGTAAGTAGCGAATGTGGCCAACTCAAGATAATCAGGCTACTCAAGGTAAGTGAATTTAGGACTTGAGGTAAGAAATAAGAGACCAACTCAAGGTGGGTCATAGGACCAACTTGAGTTATATGGATGTTCTCACTCAAGGTAGGTAAGTTGAGACCAACTCCAACTTGAGATAATGAAGATAAGTGACACTCATAGTAGCCAAATTTGACCCACACTCAAGATAGGCCATAAAACCAACTCAAGTTAAGTATTGAACATGCAACTTGATGTGAGTAAGATGAAAACTTGGTGCACAGATCGGGCATTGCATGCGCGCGTAGTGAGCGCCGGAAGGTCCCCAAGAACAAAAGAACTTTACTTTTGCACAAAGAACAAGGAAGAAAGCTTGCATGACATGAAGCAAGAGACTAATTGGGTACAATTTCCCCCCATGCCTTATGTGAGGGCTCCACAAAGCATGTATTTGATATATTATTGATCTCCAAGCTCAAAAAATAGCCCAATTTACAATTAGCACGCTTTAGCTTTTGTGTTTGCTTTTGTCCCACTAAAGAATTAAAGCTATTGGGTGCCCAAGGAGTCAGGCGGTACCCAAATACAATGTCCAATATAAATATTTAAATCGTGTGTCTATGCGCATACAAAAAATAATAAATAAATGTCAAGCGCTTCAATAAATAAGCGCGTCAAAATATTGGCGCCATGCCTAAGATGCGCACCCATAAAAAATGATAATGATTTGAATACACGCTATCCTCCAGTGTTTCCCAACGCTACCACTGCCTGCTCTACACATTAGCTGAAGTATTCACAATTGCTAGAAAATAATAAAATTAAATCGACAAAAGTGAATACCTAGTAGTCTTCAGCTACAAAATAGGTCATAAAGTCAGTATCTAGAATAGTTTCAAGCTCAAGGATTTCAGTTTCTTCTTCTAGCAAAGGAGGGTTTTCATATACAGGGTGTATAGGTAATTGTCCTCTAAAAGGTCGTAATAATCTGATATGAAGGTGTTGTGGATTTTCCAGTGTTATGGTAATTCTAGTTTAAATGCATTATCATTGATTTTGTGAATGATCTTGAAAGGTCCATAAAATCTAGGGGCTAATTTTACAACAGGGTGTTTGTCAACACTTTGTAATTTTCACTTTTCAATTCGTAACCAAACATAATCATCAACTTTGAAACTCATAGCTTTTCTTTTCTTGTTGGCTTGTTTTGTGTATGATTGCTGGGCTTTGGCAATCATATCTTTAACTTCATCAAAAATAGTAGCATGCATGTTAGCAATATCATCAGCAGCTTGATCTTTGTTTGACAATGATGTAACAGGTGTAGGCAATCTATATCCATAACTAATTTCAAATGGTGCTTTGTGTGTAGCTATATATGGTGTGTTATTATATGCAAACTGAAGTAAATGTAAATATGTATCCCATGTTTGCGATTTTGAAATTGTGTATGCACACAAAAGATCTAAAATGGTACTGTTAGTAGCTTCTGTTTGGCCATTTGTTTTAGGATGAAATGCATATGAAAAATCAATCTTTGTTCCTAAGTTAGCAAACAAAGTAATCCAAAAATTATTGCAGAATTTAGAATCACGATCAGAAATAATAACTTTTGGCAAGCCATAGCTAGTGAAAACAGTTTTCAAGTACAATTGAGCAGCTTGAGATGCAGTTAATGTTTTCTTGCATGGAATGAAATATGCTCGTTTGCTAAACCTATCAACAATAGTCCAAATCATATCATGATTAGCTTTAATACTAGGTAAACCAATGATAAAATCCATTGAAATCTACTCCCATGGTCGTTCTGGAATTGGTAAAGGCATTAATAAACCATATTCTTTACCATGGTGTCTTTTAACTCTTTGACAAATTAGGCATTCAGATACAAAATAAGATCCATCAGTTTCCATGTGTGGCCAATAAAAATCTTCATCAGTGTACGCAAAGTAGATATAATTCCTCTATGACCTTGGTATGGGGGATAATGAATTTCATGCAAAACAAATGATTGAAATGGAATAGTCACACATAATCTTTTTTCATAAAACATAAATCCATTAGTGTAAGACAATGAATCAATAGGAATCCAATTATTTTCAACTAGTTTATTCCAATCAGCTTGAAAAGTAGGGTCTTGGTCATAAGTATCTTTCATAGGGAGAAGAGAGTCAAATGATATTACAGAAATATTATGAATAGTCGGTCTTCTACTTAAAGCATCGACAACAACATTCTCTTTTCCGGGTTGATATTGTATAAGTGGATGAAAGCTTTGAATAAAAGCAGCCCATTTAATGTGTCGATCAGATATTTGTGGTTGACTAAGGAGATGTCTGATGCTTTGTTGGTCAGTTTTGATCATGAATTCAGATCCCATTAAATAATGTTTCCATTGATGTAAAGCTTGTACTACAACTAGCAATTCCTTATCATAGGTAGAATACTTAAGTTTAGAGGGTTTATGTTTGCAGCTAGAGTAGGCTATGGGATGAGAATCTTGCATAAGGATTGCTCCTATTCCAGATCCACTAGCATCAGTAACTACTAAGAAAAATGGTCTATTGAAGTCAGGTAATTGCAATACAGGAGCATGAGTTAAAGCATGTTTCAGTAAATCAAAGGACTTTTGTTGATTGTTAGACCAATGATACACAATGTCTTTCTTTAATAGTTTTGTCAAAGGTAATGCAAGCAATGAGAAATTTCTCACAAATTTTTTGTAAAAGCTAGCAAGACCTAAGAAAGAACGTAATTCATGTACATTTTTGGGTATCGACCAATTCAAAATTACTTCTATCTTTTTAGGGTCAACTTTAATACCCTCAGATGAAACAATATGTCCTAGATATTCAATTTCTGTTTGAAAAAATTCACTCTTTTCTGGATTGGCATATAATTGATTCTCTTTTAATAATTTAAAAACCAAAAACAAATGTTCATAATGCTCATTCTCATTCTTACTGAAAACCAATATGTCATCAAAGAAAACAATGACACAATGCTAATGCTTCAAAAATATGCGATTCATCATACGACTAAATGTGGCTGGTGCATTAGTTAAACCAAAAGGCATAACCAGGAATTCATAGTGTCCAAATTGTGTTCTAAATGTAGTTTTGAATATATCAGATGTGCCCAATCTTACTTGATGATATCCAGATTTAAGATCTATCTTGCTGAATATGGCAGATCCTTGTAGCTTGTCCATAAGATCATCTACCCTAGGAATCGGATATCTATTCCTAATAGTAATTTTATTTAGGGCACGATAATCAATGCACATGCGATATGTATTGTTTTTCTTCTTCACTAATAAGACAGGTGCAGTAAATGGAGAACTACTAGGTCTAATAAGTCCTCGAGTTAATAATTCTTCGATTTGGGCTTGAATTTCTTTCTGTTCAATTTGGTTATGTCTGTATGGTGCTTTACATGGTGGTTGTGATCCAAGAATTAGGTCTATCTTGTGATCTTCAGGATGTACATGTGGTAATCCAGGTGGTAAATTAGCAGCAAAACAATCGTGAATTTGGGAAAGAAATTGTGCGTGTCTAGGATGCATTTGATTTTCTTTAGCTTCGATTTCATTAACCCATATTAAATAGGATTTGCTACTTTTTTGTAATGCACATTTGGCTTGAGTTTTCCTTGAGAATGGATTTTCATTGAATGCGTAGAATAATCTATATCATGATTGTACTGATGTCGCCAAGGCATTCCTAAGATAATGTCACTAGACTGCAAGGGCACAACTAAGAGATTTCTTCGTTCAGTATAATCACCAATTTTAATTTCTAAATCATGCACCTCTTGTGTTCCATTGTATCTAGTGCCTAGGAATGTAGCCTTGATGCGATAATGTGCAGAAACAATATGTAAATTCAATTCTTTGACCAATTTTGCAGAAATAAAATTGTGTGTGCTCCCATCATCATGTAAAACAATCTTTTCTTTACCATGCACAAGACATTTCATTGTTAATAAGGAATGGGGATTTGGCATACCTGGTAAAGTATCTGAAGTAGTACCAATGCCATCATCGTCTTCCGTGAAATCCGGCATCTCTTCATGTTCTTCATCTTTTGTCGCTCCCAAATAATTGATATGAACAGTTGGCTTTTTGAATTGACAATTGGTTGCTAGATATCCAGGTTGATGACATTTGGAACAGACTATGGGTTTTGCTTTGGATACATTATTGGTAATAGCAGGAAGTTTAGGAATGTTGGGATTTGACTGGAGAGATGGCTTAGGGTTTGAATTTGTGTTTGATGGCAAAGCAGGTGGTCGTGTCCAAGATTTACGCAACGAAGATGGAAGGAAACGACTTTGATTGAATCTTTGAAAACTTGAATTGAATTGTTTTGAACCAAAGTTACCATTAGTTTGAAATTGTTGTGGTCGCTTCTCTCGCCCTCGAATTTTGTCTTCAGTGTCATGGGCCAAGGAAATTGCATCTTCGAGAGTTGTTGGCTTGAACATGTTGACCTCCGCATAAAAATGTCCAAGTAAGCTAGACATAAAATTGCATTTATGGGTTGCCTTAGGTACATCTTCAAGCATTTGTAGTTACAATAAAGCGTTCCAAAAACACTCGGTATATTGTGAAATAGGCTCACGATCCCTTTGTTGCAGAAGATCCCATTGTTTGATTGTTTTTTTGTGGAATTGGGATGGAAGGAAATTCTGCAAAAATTTCTTTTGGAAAGTCTCCCAAGTAGTGGGACAATTAATGCTTTTGCAGACAACAATCCACCATAGGGATGTTCGGTCAACTAGATGGTTAGTGACACACTTAATTTTGTCTTTCTCAGCATATGGTTCTTCATGGAAATAATCATCAAATTGACTGATAAAAGCAAGTACAATCTTTCCATCGCGTGACCCATTGAAAGTATGAAATTTGAAGTTTCTTTTACTTATCTTTGTTTCTTTCCGAATAGATTGCGCTTCAAGTGTTGCATCGATCATATGTCGTATAAGATCTTTAGGTTGCAGTCCATCTTGGTCGGCGGTAGATCGTTGCAGATTGGCCAATTGAGCTTGCAAGGTTTGACATGCTCTTTGTTTCTCTTGAAGCTGCATCATAATCAAATCCAGTTTTTGCTCCATCGTTGGTTCGGGTAGGTCACCTTCAGCCATAAAATCTTCCATGGTTTGATCGGACATCCTGCAAAATTCCAAAAGACCTCACACACTCGAAATCTTGTTAGCGGGATGAGTGTAGCTCAAAGTCAGGTTTACAAGGCTTATTTCTCTCTTTTTTTGTTGGCTTTTTGTAGTATCTCTCCTTTGCGGTTTTGCAGAATTTGATATCACGGTCGTCTTCCAAGAAGATAATCTTGCATGTAGACTGCTTGTTGCAAACTGTTCACTGGAATCTGGTTCTGTCAGTCCACAGGTGTGAATAGGGGCTTTCAGAGAGTTGAAGACAGCTTCATGTATAACCGGATAGGAATTGCCGCTATGGTAAATAATTGAAGTTGAAACTTGGAAGCTTTAGAAGCTTTGGAATTTCTAAAGCTTAAGTTTTTTTTTAATAACTTCGTAATCTTTTTGTGAGGACAAGAGGACGTTCTGATCCGTTTCGACGACGTGCAGTACATACTGTCACTCGCCGACGGAAAAATTTAGAGGCTCGAAGCTTTTTAGAAGCTTTCTCTAAAGCTTATTAAGCTTATACTCCAAGCTTTAATGGAAATCGATGGAAATTGCTTATCTGAGCAGAGAAAATCAACGACTTGTTGTAGAAGCTTCCTGCGTGGTCCTCCGCCTGCAGAGGCCAATCTGAGTGTATAGCAAGGGATTCTTGATTGCCAGGAACACGCTGGTATCGACTGTTTGCCATGAGACTGACTGTAGAGCTCGATTGTTCTAGGATCTCTACCTTCGCGCGAGATGTTAAGCGATTTGAAGGTCTCGATCTCAGCTTCGCTTTGATACCATTGATGCACAGATCAGGCGCTATATGCGCGTATAGTGAGCGTTGGAAGGTCCCCAAGAACAAAAGAACTCTACTTTTGCACAAAGAACAAGGAATAAATCTTACATGACATGAAGCAAGAGACTAATTGGGTACAATTTTCCCCCATGCCTTGTGTGAGCGCTCCACAAAGCATGTATTTGATATATTATTGATCTCCAAGCTCAAAAAATAGCCCAATTTACAATTAGCTCGCTTTAGCTTTTGTGTTTGCTTTTGTCCCACTAAAGAATTAAAGCTATTGGGTGCCCAAGGAGTCGGGCGGTACCCAAATACAATGTCCAATACAAATATTTAAATCATGCATCCATGCTCATACAAAAAATAATAAATAAATATCAAGCACTTCAATAAATAAGCACGTCAAAATATTGGCACCATGCCTAAGATGCGCGCCTATAAAAAATGATAATGATTTGAATACATAGTATCCTCCAGTGTTCCCCACGCCACTGCTGCCTGCTCTACACATCAACTAAAGCATTCACAATTGTTAGAAAATAATAAAATTAAATCGACAAAAGTGAATACCTAGCAGTCTTCAACTACAAAATAAATACTCAATCCTAACCTTAATTTATTACGAGTGCGCACTCTAAACTCATAAATGTCTATTAATTTAAATATGTATTTTACGGAATCACCTGCTATGGAATCACCCACTTGCACATTAAATTAACAAAACGCCCGAAAAGGACAGGCATCCCCATCGACTTTTTGCACAAGGAATCCACCTTGTGTATGAGCCCTGACAATAAAATTTTATGGAATCCACCGCAAAACCTCACGGAATCCACCGTGGAATATGCCTGCTGGCATTTAAAAAAAATTAAGGTAGGAGCATGAGTCCAACTCAAGGTATGTGACCCCCACTCGAGGTAGTTAATAGGGCCAACTACCAACATCAAAGTAAGTAGCAATGGTGGTGTCAACTTGAGGTAGTGAAGCTGTGGACCTCACATGTTGATAAACACAAGATCTAGAGCATGGCAAAAGCTATGGAGGATGGAAGATGAATGTACAACTCATGATGACATAGACTTAAATAGACCAACTGTAACATAAGTGAATTAGGTTCCAAGATAGATTAGCTTGGACTCATAAACACATTCTTGTGTAAGATGGACAATGATTCTGACAGTGACTAAAATTAATAGTTCCATTACCTTGTTATGAGTGTCAACCAAGTACATGCCTTTATAGCTTTTTGGATAGTACCACTCTCCTCACTGTGCGTATGGGATTCTGAACATCTCTTCCTAGAGCATACATCATTTGTCTATCTTCTAGCCTCTTCAAGGCATACATCTAACCTCTATGGGCAAGCATAATTTGCTATTCTCAACACCCCCCTCAAATGATGAATCTCTACCCTGGATTTCCCCCCCCCCCCACCATGATGACATGGCCTAGGGGACTAGCTCTTTGGCAGCCTAGTCAAGTTAAGGCTTGAAACTTTACATTTTTGGTATGGTTTTTTTTAAACAACATTCACTATGGGAATTTCTTTGATGTTAGTAGCGGAAAGTATCTTCTTCATGCTTCTTTGGCATCCTTTGGTTTCCTCGATCTTCTGGTTGTCTTTGATCTTCTTGGACTCTTGGTCTTCATGCTCTTCATTTTTTACTTGTTTTTCACTATCTTGTACTCTAGTCTTGTTTGTGAGGTCCTTTTGATATTCTTTCTGAGTGATTTTGAGATGGATACAAATAGGTATGTTGATGTAGCTTGACATGACATAAACCTTGGGATACATAGATTTGGGGGTTCCATGTAACTTTGCAAGATATATATATTTCTCTTTGGATAGCTTTGGGACTTTTTGGAATGCATTGCTTGACAGCACATTATGACATTGGGCTTGGATACATAGAGTTTGGAGCTTTGGATCAGTGGTGGCTATATGATGATTGCTTGGCATTACACTGGCATTGGATTTTCTTGGCATTTGTGCATAAAACATCTCCCTTTTAAAGGCATGGGAAGGTCTTACCATTGAGAAAATGCTGTCTAGTCCCTTATAATGAGGCTTACAGGGTGTTTTATCAATTTGACATTTCCACATTATAATATTGCAGAGAATGAACTTTAAATAGCTTATATAATACCAGAAAGTGCTCTTGAGTGTCCCAAGAACACAAGAAGTAGTGCCAAATAACACTAGTGGAGTGTCAATAGACACTTTCTTGAAGAGCCTGATGTTGATGCTTGATTTTCTTGTGCTGAGTTGGAGTCTTCCAAATCTTCTTCTTGCTGGAAACTTCAGATCTAAGTAGTAGCAGCCTTGTCCAAGTGGCATGAGTGAGAGAATGATGTGGAAAAATTAGCTTGAAGTGAATGGCTATGGAATCTTGCACTAGGGTTCCCACAGGCACCTGATAATTCTATTGCAGCAGCTCGATGCGTGGACCATTGACCAAGATATTTGATGAGAAGATGGCCAAATGAGCTTGAATTGCCCTATGCTCGCAAATGACATGACAAACTATGTGGGCGACGTTAGCAGTACGATAGAGGACGGGTGCAAACAGGACAACAAGGTCTAATTCTTGTAATGCCGAGCTGTACACAGGCTAATCTCGAGCTGTGAGATGATAGGATGCTATGCCTTGATGTGAGGAAGAAGTCTCTAGAGGGAGCAAGGCAAGATATGCTTTCCTTTGGATACACTAGTTGCTCTAAGATGGACATGTCCTGTTTGGCTACGGCTACCAAGCAAGGCAAGAAGAAAATGAAGTTGAATATGAAATCATGCACTTATCCTGAGTTGATTTGAAATTGTGAGGAGCTAACAGGAGAGCTGAAAGTGAGAAGAACCCAAAGAAGCAGTGCCATGCTCAGCTGAGCTTTGATACCATGTTGATGAACATGGGATCTAGAGCATGGCAGAAGCTATGAAGGATGGAAGATGAATGTACAACTCATGATGACATAGACTTAAATAGACCAACTGTAACACAAGTGAATTAGGTTCCAAGATAGATTAGCTTGGACTCATAAACACATTCTTGTGTAAGATGGACAACGACACTGACCATGACTCAAACTGATAGTTCCATTACCTTGTTATGCGTGTCAACCAAGTACATGCCTTTATAGTTTTTTGGATAGTACCACTCTCCTCACTGTGCATATGGGATTCTGAACATCTCTTCCTACAGCATACATCATTTGTCTATCTTCTAGCCTCTTCATGGCATACATCTAACCTCTATGGGCAAGCATCATTTGCCATTCTCAACATCACAACCACCAACTCAAGGTAGTAGGTATGTGGATCAATTCAAGGCATATAAAGAGCTTAAGGTACATGTAGGGCATGCACTCAAGGTAAGTGAGTTGAAATCAAATTGAGGTAAGTGGGAACTTTGAGTTAAGCAAGCAAGTGACCAAATCAGGGTAGCACATGTATCAACAAGAGAGGCAGTGAAGGTGCAAGCCCCACTTGAGGTAGGTGAAGGTGGATAATAGAACTGGAGGTAAGTGACTAGTTGAGGTCACTCAATGTAAGTGGATGACTAGCTTCAAGTGAATTATAACTACTAAACATGGGATTTACCTATTTTTATGGCATAAATCAAATGGGTTTAACTTATAGTTATTTTACTTAAGAAAGACACCAATAAATTTATATTGCATGTGGTTATCATGTGTTAAATAAGCATACAAGGAATGATCATATTCCTTTTCCATTTTCACATTATAGTGGGTATAATCAAAATCTTATCAATCTAAAGATAAAGTTAAAACTACTTTTATGGTAGAATAGGGGGATTTGGCCTTATAAGGTGATGCCATTGGGTTGTGAAGTACAAATTATTATCAATCATAGAGATCAAGCCAACAAACTATCTTTAAAAAAAATAGGGGACTTTTGCTTATAAGGTTATGCCATTGGGTTGTACAATACACAAGCTACTTTTCAAAGGGCAATGATGGCCATGTTTCAAGATTTCTCGATTAAGTGCATAGAAGCCTTATTTGATGAGTTTTGTGTACATGATGATGATGTTAATATGGCTATCAATTTGAATGAGGTGTTCCAACATTGTTAGAGCATAGGAGTACCTCTAAACCAACATAAATGTGTTTTTGGAGCGACCAGTTGCATTAGGACATGCTATTTCTTGTGAAGAAGTTACAAAGATTCAAAAAATTTTTACTTTGTACTTCATCCCAAAATTTTAAGAAACTCTAAGGGTCTCTTAGATATCTAATTTTTTATCAATGATTTGTTGAAGCTGTTGCAGTAGTGTCTTTGCAATTGATGGCATTTGTTAAGAAGAATGAAGATTATGATTGGAATATAGAATGCCAATACACTTTTGAGAAGTTGAAAACTAAATTTGTTGAGGGTCCAATTTTGCTATCTCTTGATTGGACTAAGGAATTTCATATAGATGTTGATGCTTCTAAGGATGTTGAGTGTTGTTCTATGTCAAGTGTAGATTATAAGAATATTGACAATCCAATTTATTATGCTATCTAAATTTGAGTAATGCAAATGATAATTAAACTAAAATAAAGGAGTGTTTGTCAATGATAGTTAAATTACTAAGTTTCATAATTATCTATTGGAAAATAAGTCTATTTTTTATGTTGTTCATGAAGAATTAAAGTACATTTTGAAGAAGCTTGAAATTAGTAGTTGAGTTGCAAGATGGACATTACTCTTTCAATAGTTTGATTTTTAGGTGGTAACTCTCATGGGATGGTCAAAATGTCCTTGGAAATTAGATGTTAAGAATAATCATTAACAATAAAGAAAAAGGGATGGTTGATGTTTTGGTGATGTTACTCTTTCAATACTTTGATTATTGAGGTGGTAACTCTTGTAGGATGGTCAAAATGTCCTTGAAAATTGGATGTTAATGTTAATCACTAGCAATGAAGACAAAGGGGTAGTTGATGATCTACCAAACGTGCAATTATTTTAAATTATGAAAGTAGTACTATAGCATATTGATATTGCTAATTCTCTAAGCATGACTCAATATCCAATAGGAGAAGGGCAAGAACTTCAACCTCTACAACCACCACCACTGCTAGCTCCACCATCACCACCACCACTACCTTCATCACTACCACCATTTTCACTCTCTCTTTCTAACTCTATATGTCTCTTGTCTCTTTGTCTCCCTCCCTCCCTCCCTCTCTCTCTTTCCCCCCATAAATAGCTCATTCTCTCTTTGTGTCCATTAGGGGAAATTTGGACTCACTTTTGTTCCTTGTAAGAATTGGTCATCATCCTATTTAAAAAATGGGGCCTAGGGATAACTATATCCGTTGTATTTCAAAACTATATCATGTAACATAGCATTGGAAAGGTCTTGATGAGAGGATTCTAACATATCAATCTCTAACAAATTTTGAGTTTATATGCTCAAGTTATGGCCTCCCAACCAAGAAATAACCTCAAAATTTCCATAGTGGTAGCCTCACCCTCATTTGTCCTTATGGAATATTGCCTAGAATCCCAAGGAGCTTAAAAGGCACAAGGGTGAGTCCCAATCTCCCCTAATGTCTCTCTCTTTCTATCTTTGTCTCTATCTCAACCTACCACTCATAGACATCTCTTTTTATTGCACAATATACTCTCTCTCTCTCACTAGGCCAAACAACTGTGTGTGTGTGTGTGTGTAATAACTTCATCTCCTTCTCATCACCACTAGCACCCTTGCCCCCCTCTCTCTATTTGTAAGTAGTTCTCTCTATTGTGCAATAGACACACACACACACACACACACTCTCTCTCTCTCTCTCTCTATATATATATATATATATCTCATTCATGCAAGAGATTTAGATCTAGATTTGTATTACATTGTCTTATGGCAAATGCATTATTATTTTATAAACTAAGAGAGACAAGGATAGTAAAAGATTATCAAAAATTTGGTAAAACCTAACCAAGTGAGCCATCTTTGTATTTTTTCAATAGATAAAATGTAATTTTGCTCAAAACTAGCATAGTTTTTATTTTCTTAATCTTTGCACAATCAAATCCTACTTACCTTTAACATCCACTTGTTAATGCAAGGTTAAGTTTAATGGACAATAGAATGGTCTAGAAGCAGTGGCAAGGGGCTAGTTGGAGCCCTCTAAATCTATGTATACAAACCAAAAAGTCAATGAAAGAGATCACTTGAGTATGTACCGAACTCTAAGTGATTTCTCTTCTACCTACATTCTATTTCTTGAAAATTTTATATGTGTAATTGAGAGAGGGTGTCAAAGAGAGAGAGAGAGAGAGAGAGAGAGAGAGAGAGAGAGAGAGAGAGAGAGAGAGAGAGAGAGAGAGAGAGAGAGAGAGAGAGAGAGAGAGAGAGAGAGAGAGAGAGAGAGAGAGAGAGAGAGAGAGAGAGAGAGAGAGAGAGAGAGAGAGAGAGAGAGAGAGAGAGAGAGAGAGAGAGAGAGAGAGAGAGAGAGAGAGAGAGAGAGAGGGTTGCAACAAGGGGAGTGTGAAGGATAGGTTGTGAAGCACTCGGCTATCCTCCACCTTCTTTTACCTCAGTATGCTTTTCTCAATGGTCACAAGAGGCAAGTGGTGGACTATACATTCAATTTGAGGCCTTGTAGAAGGAGGCGATGCCATTTAGAGGCCCAATATGACGTCATGTCAGCTCTAAATAATTTTTTTTCATTAGATAAGTTGAATAGATGTGCATCTGGTAGTTAATCTACAATGCCTTGTTCAACAGCTTCTCCAGTGGGAATGCGAGACCTCGGGGGGTCACCTTATAGAAGCCCTCTACATAACATGTGTTCAAAGAATACTTTTAAAACCCCTTTTTAAAAATTTTTCACACTTTTATATACCCCTTTTGTGAATTTTGAAGGCAATAGTTATATCCCCTCTGTAAATCTAAAATTCGAATCGAATGTGCATTTTCATGGCCCCTTCTTGTACAATTCAAATTAAAACATGATCCTACCATGATGACTACTTCTCCATCTTAGCTCTTCCAACTAAGACGCTTCTACTACATCAACTCTTCATCTAGTTCTTGGCACCATAGCCAACTTCAGCTCCTCCTCCTCCTTTGACATCAACAACCATGGTTTGAGATGGGGTTGCTCTCCCAACTTGATACATTCAAGTTTTAGCCTATCTTCTTTGTCTTCAACATTAATATCCCTTCTCTATTGTATCTACTCTTGAATTGCGGTACATCAATTTTCCATTGTAAAAGGGTGTTTGGGCAAGTAAACAATTCTCCTATGAGGCATTATCCAAGTGCCACCTTGCTACAAGAGCATGCCTCCATAGGATTGTCAAGAAGTGGACTGGAGAGAGAGAAAGAGGAGAGAGAAGACTATAGAAGAGAGAGAATAAGTGTAGAAGTGAGAGAACGAGAGTGATGAGAAGAGAGAAATACTAGAAATGGAGAGAGAAAGATAGAAAAGAGCAAGAAGCCATTGAAGCTGGAGCAAGGTGAAGAGGAGAAGGACAATAATGTATTAATGTGTCAAAAGATGAGAAAAATTACATATTATCTTCTTTTATACTGATGTTAGTGTGACATGGCATCAATATTATGTACACACTAAATCCCTATTCTTCCCAACTTCTCACAATCCATCTTGTCCCAAAGGTTTTTTCCCTAAAAAACAAACTTACAGAGATTGGAAAAGGATGGATAGAACAGAGTACTACTCTGTTTTTAGCTTTACAAATGGAAAAATGAATGAAAGATGACAAACATATGGATTGCAATAGAAGAATAAAAGTAGATCTCAGCTATATACTTGACAAAGAATGCTTCAGAGGTACTTGGAGCCGTAAAGTTTTCAACTGATGAGCTCAAAATGAAGTAGACAGCTTGCTGTATAAACAGACCCTGCTGAACCAAATCTGCCATAACTTCTGGTAGAAGTGTCCAAATGAAGCGTGCCACATGTTGAAATGTAGCTCGTGAAGAGTACTTTGACCCTATGTAGGTGGCATAATTCTAAAAGTTAGGTAGAATAAAAACTGTTCTAAAATAGCGTGCTATCAGGTCCCTGTCTGCACCATAAGTGGCTTGATAGTCAGTAAGTTATCCAAAAAACACAAAAACAAGACCAACATGGCATACTCTCAAAATAACCAACCAATGCTCCGTAGTAGTAATGTAGGAGTGGTCATTTGTATGCATCCACTCAGGCGGCATGATATCACTCAAACAATTTCTCAATACTCTATCCAAGTAGGTGTGGAGGCTCAACTAAGTCACGCAATTGTGACTCACAGGTGTGGTGACTCGAAAAAATCACTCAAGGGGGAATAGGCTTTGCCAATCAATGGTTCTTCAACACTTGGATGGAGATGATGCATCCACACCCAGACTCAAATGTGCAAAGCTTGCATGTTTTTCTCAAACTCAGACTCTAGGATATGCAAGACTCAGATGTGTAGGGCTCAGATGTTACATACTCACCACATCTCCTTATGCCTCTAATCTAGTCAAGACAATGAATAATCTACTTCTCAAAGGCTTATGTGGCCTGAACCTTATTCAAGTCCGATGTCCCGCACTCGAGTGCTCTTTTCCATTTGTGCTTGGATTGCTTTTATTCACACTCAAATTGCTCTCCCTTGCACATGGATAGCTCACCAATACTTGAATCACTCAAGTGAAATTATTCAACCATACTTAGATCATTCCACTGGACTCTTCTTCAATGCTCTCATTGTTTTCTATTTGTAGGGCAGCCACTTTAGAGTTCAAAGTGATCACAGGGTCCTTAAGTATTTCCTCACTCAATCCAATCTAACTCCTAAGTAGCGTAGGTGGGTAGCTATAGTGCAAAATTATGATTTTGACATTACTCATACGAGGGGCAAAGACAATGTAGTGGCTGATTCTCTTTCTCGTATGTGGGTTTGCAAAGTTTCTGAGCTACATAGTGACTAGATTGAAGAACTACATGAGGCTTATCTTTTGGATTAAGACCTTAGCCATATTTTTCAGAAATTATAGCAAGGTCTCATGGGAGATAACTCACATTATCAGCTTCAAAATGGCCTCATTTGGTTAAATGGCAAGATTGCCAAATGGGGCAAAAGATAGCCAACATCTCTTGGTCATAAAAATTCATGGCCATTTCTTTATATGTAAGCTTACAGCTTTCAAAGGCAATCACTCCATGCTCTTGTAACAAAATAGCCCCAATGCCTCGGCCATTGGCATCACATCGTATGGTAAACTCTAGCAAAAAATTCGAGCGTAGTAAAATAGGAGCAGAAGTAAGGAGTTCCTTTAACTGGTTGAAGCTACTATTTGCAAGAGCATCCCAAAAGAAAGCTTCCTTCTTCAACTTGTCAGTCAAAGGAGTTGCAATAGCCCCATAATGCTTGATGAATCAGTGATAGAATGAATATAGACCAAGAAATCCTCTAAGTGAAGTAGTGGTAGTAGGTGTTGGCCAATCTTTAATACACTGCACCTTCTTCGGGTTAGCATGTATCCCTTTTTCACTGACAATATGTCCCAAGTATTCCACTTCAGTCTGTGTGAAGGAGCATTTCTTCTCATTAGCAAAGAGTCTGTGATGTCTCAATACATCAAAAACCTTCCTCATGTGTGATAGATGGTCTTGAAGGGTCTTACTGTGAATCAAGATATCATCAAAGAAGACCAAGACAAATTGAAAGAGAAAAGGCTACAAAATCTTATTTTCATCAGACTCTAGAAGGTAGCTGGAGCATTTGTAAGACCAAATGGCATCACTAAGAAATGACAGAGCTCTCGATCAATCCTAAAAGTAGTCTTGATTTCATCACCCTCTTGCATGCGGATTTGATAATACCTTGACCTCAAATCAATCTTCGTAAAGAATCTATCCCCCTTAAGCTCATCAAGAAAATCATCAATCCTGATTTGGATACATGTTCTTCACTATGATCTTGTTAAGATCCATGTAGTCAATACACATCCTGAAAGATCCATCTTTCTTTTTGACTAACAAGACCAGAGATGCATAGGGTGAAGAACTAGGTTCAATGAATCCCATCTCAAGAAGCTCCTTGATTTGCTTGGCTACCTCTTCCCGCTCACACTTGGACAATCTATAGGGTGGCTTATTGATTGGCTTTGAGTTGGGCTCCAAATCAATGGGGTGATATACTGCTCTCTTGAAAGGCAATGAAGTAGGCACCTCAAATAAATCCCTATACTCCTCAAGAAGAGCTTTCAAGGCTTGGTGACTTGCTGAATTTATGGACTGATTTTCAATCTATTTATTCAAGTGCAAAACAAATATCTGTGAGCATCTCTTGTACTCCTTTTTGAGTTGTTGAATGGTGATAAGCTAAAAATCTGACCTACTAGGAATTCCCTGTAAATGGATGAGTTGTCCATCACAGATAAACTCCATATACAACTATGATAAATCCATAGTGATTTTGCCTAATGTCATTAACCAATCACAACTGAGTACAATATCTATGGGCCCCATTTCCAAGGTAATCATGTTTACTTTTGCTTCAAAGTTTTCAACCAGTTGTAAAGAAACATGTGGGCATATTTGTGTGCTGATTTCTTCTTCACCATTGGCCACTTGTACTCTTATAGGCTGCTATAAGTCTGTGTGAAGACAATTCAGCTTGTCCATAATGGACTTATTTACAAAATTGTGTGTACTGCCACTATCTATTAAAATGAACATAGCCTTTCCATGAATGTTACCCTTCATACGGAGTGTATTAGGGCTCTTAGAACCTATCCAAGCATCCATGGAAATGGAACAACTAGTGGCAGCAAGTGGCTCATCATAAGTCCCATCTTGATTTCATTGGGGTGACCTCTTGGGCAACTCAAAGAAAATATCCATCACCTTCGTGATCCTCCTAGGTCCTTGAGTAGTCCGGAGTGACACCTTTGGCACAATGCCTTAATCTCGTTGGGGTGGGACTCTTTGGGTCAAGACTAGAGCCTTCCTTTCACTCTCTTCGATCACCCTTTTTGAGAATGAGAGGATCCATTCTCAAAGGATGACACCCTGATAGAGGACACCCTCCAGCACTCTCCTTCAGCTCGCTCCCAAGAGAGAATGGTAGTTCTACCGCCTCCAGTCCTCCTTGAGCTTGCTCAGCTGTATCTCTTTCCTTCATTCATTTATTACAACATTTATTCATTCTTCATTCTCTTCTTCTTCATTTGCATTCTTGTCTAAGTTCACTGTGTGTTAGTCGTGTTCACACAGTCCCTATGTATTCTTTGCAAGCATGTGTTTCCTCACACAAAACCCAACAAAGATTGACTAAAGGCTAAGAAAGATGTTCTTGGGAGCCCTTCATGACTAGGAAGAGAAGGAAAAAAATGCTCAACTGCACTTTGGTGTTGAGCCTTGCATCAAAGGTAGTAACATTTGGGGCACATTTCTTCACCAAAAACTGAGAGTTTGAAGCCATTCCATCCTTCACCATGCAAGCATCCCATAGTATATGCAATAGCATCAAGTTTTTTTCTAGCCTACATGTAGCAGTTTTTGCAATAATTGCTTGTTTATGATCAAAGGTGTTCTGCTTCTCATCGTCCAACATGCTTACCACTAGGTTTGCAATTGAAAATAGCAAGTCCTCCAAAGTGAGAAAATTCTTGCGAACAACAACTACCAACATTGTGTGTCTTAACCATTGGAATTTAAAAAAAGTCTTAATGAGATCATTCCATCTATATACTGTGCAACAGCCTGGACCCCACACCAAACTCTTGATCCTCACATAAAGTCTACATTAAATGGAATTAAAAAACAGGAATATGATCTTTTTAAAGTCAAATTTACAAAGGAGTTAATTTTCAAGGCAAAAAGTTGACAAACTGACCTTTTGCAAATTCCAAAATTTAGTTTTATTGGCTTGCACTAAGTTCCAATAATTCAAAATAATGTGATCTTTAATAAACAGGAACCCCTCTGCTTTTGGATAATGCTCAAAGATCTGAGAAAGTCGTCTGCAAAAGAAAAATTGATGGTTAACAAACAAAACTCCAATGTGCATAAAAAAGTAGAATCATCCATCCATCTAGCTACTTGATATTGGTTTTGTGACAACAACATCTAGAGGGAATGTTTGGGATATATAGATCATGTATTTTGATTGATATTAATCCCTTGGTGACCAAAGATTTGAATGCTAATAATTGGTTCTACAAAATTTGGCAATCACAACAGAGGTAAAAGTTTAAAGAAGGACCTATTCAGTAGTGCTTGAAGTACGTTTGTCTCCAGGTCTCATCGTTTCCACAAGACTTGAAGATGTATTGGCACACTGTAATAATGGCAAGAGTATGGCTAGTGGGTTTTTTTCCTCATCTATAACATCATCCAAGCATGCTTGCATGGCTCATGGGTCAACAACTCTCTGGTAATAAAGTCATTCTCCTCTAATTGTCCTATATTCAACATCATCAAAGCAAGTTTCTATCACTCCACTCTTTTGGCAATTCGTATAATGAAGCTAGTGTAAAAAATCTGGCCCACTTTAGACATCCATTCCTATTTTGAGTTTCAGTTGCTTTCAATTTTTGCTGACACATAGCATGTCTTTGAAGGCATCCTAGTATGTTTCTCAAGAACCCCAAAGAGAAGGCGTCCCCCCTGGGACAATAGCTTCATTTCTCAATAATTATGTCATTCATAAACCTGTGAACTAAAAATCCTCCCAAGACATCAAGGAAAGATTTTTTTAATGGATTAGACCTTCATAAACAAATGATATGAATTGCAAACACAAGCTATTTGAATGTCCTGATAAATTTCAGCATGTATATCAACATTGAGGTAAAATGTATTTCTTTCACTCACTTGTATGCTTTCCATTCTTCAATTGCTTCAACTCCAAAAGCTGGATCACTTTGTTCGAAAATTATAACCACAGTTTTGAAAATTTTTCCATAAAGCATTCTCCATCCAAGTGCTGTTTTATTAACTGGCCAATCACATAACATGATTAAGACAACATCCCCGTAAAAATTTCTCCATCTGAGCAAATTTCCAACTTCAAAGCCTATTGTTGAAGCTTCAACCACACCAAGGTGTGTGGAGGGGAGTGCCAAAGAGGCACGAACTCCCAATGTACTGACTGATTTGTCAGAGCTTTCCCCTTGTCAATTTCAAGAGTGAACATTCTTCGTTGGGTATACCCCACTGAAACAAGATCCTGAAGCAAAGACATACTATAATCCACATCTTGAGCTATCCAAAAACTTGCTTAAGCCATAGAATAGCTTAGATCAACAACTCGTTTAAAGAAGCTTGCCTTTTTTGATCTCCAAGAGACAAAAAAGGTCAGCCAACGTGTCAACACTATCATGTAATTCCTTCTCATCTTCAAAGAAATGTGGCTACAAGGTATCTTGCCAGTTAATCGATGGTGGATATAGTGTCTGACAAGTGTAGTGAGCTTACCTTGATACTTGATCGAGTACCCTCCTCTCTCTTGCACTCCGGTAGCTCCACGATTCTTGATGCTAGATCAAGCACCCTCAAGCCTCCTCCATCTCCGAGCTCCATCCTCCATAGCTGTGCGCACAAGAGAAGAGAAGAGAAGAAGAGAAGAGGAGATGGTGAAGAGCCTCACCCTCTTGATCCCTCACTCCCACATACACTCACTCCCTCACACTCTCACACTCCCTCTCTCAAGAGCACACACAAGCAAGAAGGAGAGAAGAAGAGAGGAAGAAGAAGACTCTTTTTGCCACACACCAAAGAATGAGCTTCTCATTCACTTTTTAACTTTATATACAAAGCCCTAAACTGTTTTTGGGCGGTCATCCCCTTTTCCCTTTTTTTACATGGCCGGACGTAGCCTAGGCTCTTTTTTCCATTTGCCACCATTCTAATTTATCCTATTTCTAACTAATGCGTACACTTTGCACAGGAGCGAGTCTGGCACTCTTTTACAAAGATTCGGGGGCGCTCCCACATTTTAATGGTGCGCCCTTTTACTCTTTTGTTGTCTCGCCCGAACATTTAAATTTTTCAGGGTTTGGTTACCGATCAAGGCGCCTTTTTCTGCTTTTATCCTGTGCCTTTTTTGCTATTTCCTTTTTCTTCCATTTTTCGCTCCTCTGTGTTGCGGGAAACACGGTAACATTACCCTCCTAGCCAAGTGCCAGTCCCATGGCACTGCGGTGGGACGTAGTGGCTAGTTAGGTCGGTTGCTAGGCGGAACGGGTGGGTGGATGACACTGCCTCCAAGGTGGTTGGGTGAATGACAAGTGATGGAGTTTAAGGACGATGACGAGGAGAGATTCCGGCGTGCTTTAGGCTCCAAGAAGATACTCGGCATCTTTCACACAGTTGTGGCATCCGTTATGTAGCCGGTGGTCCCTCGAGTTGACAAAGATATGGTTTGTCGTTGCATGGAAAATCTGTGTCGTTGATTTGGAGATCTTTGTCTTTGAATTGAAGGTCTTCAGTACTGCATTGAAAATATTCAACTCTGCATTGAAATTCTTCATGCTTGTGGAATCAATAAGCGATCCGTAGATCTTGAGGTGTTGGGCATGCATCTTTGGAAGATGAGGTTCTGAGATCTATGCTAATGGTAGACCTATTGTGACTTGGTTCAATCATGGTAGCCATCAGCAGAGGCAGATGGCTGGACACCGGTACAGGAAAAAGTTTTGGTCATTAAAGGATGCTGTGGTTGATCCTCTTCAGCGGAGTAGCCGGTTCTTGAGACTTGAACATAACCTGCAAGAAAAGTTGTGCACTCCCTAGGGGGTGTGTCTGCTTCACCGTGCAGTGCGTGGTGCCCGTGGCAGTGGATTTGGGAGATGGGTCTAACCTTGGGTAAGCCCTTGGTAATGTCCCACACTTGAGGACCCAGTTCGTGTGTCATTGGAAGTGCGGTGCAAGTCTTAGGGTGACAGGTCTGAAAGTCCTGCCTTTGATGTGCCCTAAGTGTGAAGTGGGGAAGGGGCTAGGGAGAACCCTAGGTGCAATGACGACGGTGCACGTCGAGGTGAAGGGGAATTGCAAGCGGATCTTGCAAAGGTCTCACCGCTTATCTTTGCTTAATGGTAGATGCATTTCTTGGCTTTGATATGCTTCGCTGCCGTCTCTACTTTCCAGTTCACCCCCCTTTTTTTTTGTTGTCTTGTGGCTTGCTTCTTCTTCTTCTTCTTTTGCTTCTTCTTCTTTTTTCTTTTTTCTTTTTTTAAAAAAATTAATAAATATAAAGAGGCTTATACATGGATAAATGTGATACAAGGGCATGACAGGTGTTTACTCCTCGTCATCCGCATGGCGGGTAGGGGATGGCAGAGGGCGGGGGGCCTTGTTAAGGAATCTACGACTCAACAAGTAGCCCTTGAGGTTGAGGTAGGTTTTGAGAGTGGTGGTGGAAAGGAAGGGGTGGTTGCACTGGGTGAATTTGCTATCGCTCATATCTTCGAGCAGTGCCTCATAGAAGGATGGCAAAAGAGAAGCGCACATCATGAGGCGAGTCATGGTGCTACTATCTATGGCATTGGGGTCGAAGTAGAGGGGTGGGAGGTGGTGCTCTTGAGGTGCGGGCTCTTGGTGGACTAGAACCCTAATTAGTCTAAGATAATTACAAGTGGTTATGAAGGCGGGGTCAAGACAAGAGGTGAACTCGCCAAGAAATCTATTTATAGAGCTGTACAAATGAGGGAGGGTGAAGAGAAGGGCGTCCCTATGGGAGGTGCTATTGGCATTATAGATAATGGGAAAGTCGAACCTGCCATGGATGGACGGATTAAAGTCAACCCCTACCCTTCGAGGATACGGCATGAAAGTGGGGTCGTTTCTCTCAGAAGGGAGGGTGTTACAAAATGCCATCCATGCGTCGAGGTTGACGTCAAAAATGCGTCTTCTCTAGGTGGGTTGGCAATTATAGCCTTCCACCGATCTAGGCACATGGAGGACTTTATCCTGTCAAAATTCATGGTCCTCGGCTCCCCAAGCAGTTGGGTTGGCCTCTTGCTCCGCTAGCCACTTGGCCTTGAGCTTTGCACCCATAGCGATGACGTCATTTACAAGTTGAATGGGCATTACTTTGTTTAATGTAGCCGGAAACTCAAAGCTCAAGTCGAAGGGGTCGTGATTACATTCCTGCTGTTTCCAGATAATCAACTCGACATGGAATTCAGCAGGGGGATCTTGAGGGCTTGATAGGAGAGGGGCAGGCTGTCTTGGAACAGGTCTAACATTCAGCTTTTTCCTTGCCTTCTCTACCATTTCTTTCCTGCGGTTAGCCTGGGCTACTTTCCTCTCAGTAGATGTGTCAGGGGGCTGCACTTCCTCTTGTTGTGGCTGAGGGGGTGGTGGGACGTATTCCTCCTCTTGAGATCCCAGATCAAACTCTGGTTTACCCCCTTTTGCTTGCATGTCTTCTTGTGCCTTCGCCTCTGTGAAGCCGAGTTCGTCTATTTCCTGTGCCGTCACTCCTACTTGTGCAAGATATATTCTTTGCTCCTCCAGGCTCTACGGCGGGCCTCCTAGCTGCAGTGGCACGTGCAGGCCTATTGTTAGAGCTCTGCGTGCAATGGTTAGCTTCTTCTGCAGCATCTAATCATTGGTTTCATTTTCTTCCGGTTTGGTGGAGTGGAGCAGTGTATTGAGGAAGGTGTGCTGCTGGGCTATCATGGAGAGTTGGGCCGCCTCTGCCTGATTCTCAGCCAGCACCCTATCTCCTTCGTCTTTGGCTAGCTGGCGTGCCAAGTCCCGTATTCTCCCCTCATTGTGATCAGCCCATTCTTTTGCTCTTTTCTCCATATCTTCCAGGCTTTCCCCTTGATGGAGGGTCATAGCCATGAGTTGTTGTTGCTGGGCCTCGAGCTTGCGGTGCAAGAGGGACTGCTCCTAGCATTCATCGGTGATCTGTGCATTGAGCTGGTCCAGCTTCACCTGCATCCTTCACACTTGCTCTTCTCTTAACTGGTCCAGCTTTGCAGCCTCCTGTCTAATCTTGTCAAGCTGGCTTTGTGCTTCCAGGTTGACTGCAGAGAGCTGATCGTTCTTGCGCCATAGGTGAGCATTGGTCTCCCTTTCCCCGTTGAGACGCTCCATCAAGATTTTTCTCCTTCCTTCCCAAGAAGTGTCACGTTCCTTCAGGGCCTTTGATTCCTCTGCATCCTTATTGCTGGCTTCCTCCTTGAGCGCATCGATCTCCCTTTGGTATTCTGTTATCTTCTTTGTTTTCTCCAGCTGGAGAGCAGCTCGTGATTCTCGTTTTGTTGCCAACTCCTCCACGGCTATTCTCCTTTCTTCCTTGGCCCTTTCTAGCTACGAGAGCAGCTCCTTAACATATTCGTCATATTGGCTTGCTGGAGGTGGGGGGTGGGACATGATGGTGGTGGGGACAGCGGCTTCTATTTTCTGCCTCTTTAGCTCCGGCCTTGGCTCCAGATCGCCCTTTTGACTCCTGATGCTGGGGTGGCCACGCCCGCTTTTCTTGCTAGCTCCCGCTCCACCAAGAATTGTAGCCAAGTGACCACGTTGCTCTCATCGACTTTTGGGGTGGAGCCTTGGGTGGCGGTGGCAGTGGGTGTTGTCATGATAGGAGTGGCTAGCATGGAAGGTATGAAGAGGGGTGGAATTGGCATCATCGGTTCTTTTCCTTTTCCTTTTGTTGGAGGTGGGGGTGTGATTTTCGGCACACTGGTACTCGAACTAGGTGTCTTTGTTTGGTGCGGGCTCTCTGCGCCTTCCTCGTCTCTTTTGTGCTACTCCTCTCAATGGAGCGACGGGTGGCCAATGCTATTTCTTCCTCTTCCTTCCTTCTCAGCTCCTCTTTAGTCTTCTTTTTTCTCTCCTCCTCATCCCTAACTGACTCCCTTCGAGCCCTCTCTAGATCTTCCTTTTCTTTCTTCTTGCTCTCCTCTTCCCTCTTTCCATGTAGGGCTTTGGTTCGTTGTTCTGCGTGCCTCTGTGGGCTGCCCTGGGACTCTCCCTCTTCGTCTTCGTCAATCTCTGTTTCATTTGACGACCTTCGTTGCTCTTTTGTGTGAGGTGGGGATTGTGACAGTGACTCGTCACTTCCTTCGTCACCTCCCTTCTTGTCTTCTTCTTCTCGTCCTTGCCCTAGTGCTTCCTGGATGATGGCCGTAAGGATACCTCCAAACCCTATGGTTGTGGCTTTGGAGGATGATGCCTTGCGGGTTGATCGCGATGATGGGGACTCCCCTCCAGCGGCTCTTCCTCCTATTGCCAGGGTCTTAGCCGAAGCCTCTATGGTTCTCCTCACGAACCCATTAAGGTTCACCTCGTCCAGTGATTGTGCTGCAATGCTGTCGAGTAGAGGTACGTTGATTCGGCTCATTATGCTGTTGTACCTTTGGCTTGAGAACAAGGCGTGCACCATTTTTGCCTGCAGCTAGATTTCTGGGTTTGGGATGTCTGCCAGGCTAATTCCATCATTGGTATGGACCTTCACCTTGTCCATTCCCAACATGGCGTAGATGTCCCTCTTCGACTTTCTTTCCACCTTATTCGGCAGCCCTAGTGCCCTCTCCACCAGCTCCGGGGTCAGCTCGATCTGCACTTGCCTAGTGGCTTCATTCTCGTGCATCGTGATGGTGCCTCTGTTCCTATTAAAGGTGCGCAAGAAGTCAGTGCACTGGGTGTAGTCCACCCTCCAGCCCATTACATCTAGGTACTTCTGTAGGTGGCACTGATCTATGATTCGGTGTACTGCCGGCTCTTCGATGGCCACGTCTTCAAGGTTGAAGATGTGACAGAACTTCAACTGGTTGAAGGCTCTCGTCTCCACCGTGAGGCCGTACTTTTCTTGCTTCTCCTCCGAGAAGGGGAGCTTGCCCGCTTTGTCCTGGCTTGCCATGATCGCTACTTGCAAATTCAGCCGTTTCCACTATTAGTGTTTTTGAAAAATAACTTGCTGAAAGAAGAAAAGCGTAGCAGATTTTATTGAGTATAGCCTTAACTTTTCTTTTCAGACTTTTACCATTACATCTTACCCTTGCATTTCAAATTTAACTGACGTTTCATACTTGGTTTACTTTTTAGATTCCATCCACCTTATTACCCCTTCCCCCTTTGGAATGAGAAGAATCTGTCCCAGGATTGGAGGTTGAGAGGCCAAGGGCATTCAGCATAAAGGGCGTCAGTCTATTTGTGCAAGAGCCAAGCATAGAAGTTGGGGTTATACTCTAGCTGAGCTTCCCTGTCTAATTTGAATGGCCGGATACCGACATGCGTGATGTATGTCAGAACATCGGTTAGGAGGTCGCCAGAATCGACCCGACTTGCAATGTGGAGCTCTTCCTCTATTAAGAGGCGGTCAAGATAGGGATGCCCCTTGATGTGCTCTTCCATGGGTTGGCCCACGGAGAGTGGTTAATACTCGATATGAGGTTGGCGCGACATAGGTGGGGTCGTACTCTGCTGTTTTGATTGCGCGGCATTGCTCAGCGTTGGTCATTATGCGGCACCCCTCAACTTCCCATTGCAGCCTAAGAGTGTACCAGCGCTTCAAAAACGTGGAGTCCGTATTAGCGAGCTTGGATAACTCGATGATTTCCTAATCAATGATAGCTGAAGTGGTTCGCTGATCGTAGGATGTGATGAGACGTTGTTTAATGGCTTGCTCTTTGGAGATCTTGCTGCTGAGCAACTCAGTAGCAGAGCGAGAAGCTTTTGCAAATGCGAATTCAAAAGTCTCCCAGGAGCAAGGCATATTGCACACTTCCGTTGCAAAGGGTTTTTCTAATAGACCCAAGTCCAAGCGGTCATAGCTAAGGGCTAGCAACACGAAGGTGGCATCGAGCCGTTTAATGCAGTCCACCACATCATCTTTGGTGTCCTCAGCAAGGTCAGTGGCTAGCGCTAGAAATGACTTCTGTTCATAGGAGGGCATAAGGCCGGCGGGCGATCGAGGTTTGCTAGAACTAGAGGCCTTGACAATACATCGTTTCGGTTGGGAGTTTCCGTGAGCCTACAGTTGGGCTATTTGGAAGATGGGCGGATTAGGGTCAGATGATGCCGCCTGTGACGGTGGCTGTCACTTGGGCCAATAGGTTTGTGCGACTCTCTTGGGCTGAAGCGTAGATGAGTCGGACGGCTGGGGCTCTGGAGAGCACTGCAGCCTATGGTTTTGAGGTGTTGGGGGACGTGGGTGTTAGAAATCAAGCTCACCGTCAGTGTGTCTTCATCTATGACCAACATCTATGACAGCTAGTGTGTACAGCTGTCTACATGTGACTACATTAAATAAGTCAGGTTAGTAGTCAGTCAGTGACCTGACTAGAGTTAGTCAGTCTAGTCTACATTTACACTAGGTCACTTTATCTTGTAGTGGGTGTGTGGTTTTCAGTAGAGTGTGTGGAAATGAAGGAATGAGTTTGAGAGCCTGAAGGCTCATGGATATGGAGTCTTTCCCTTTCTCTCTCTCTACTCTTTGAACATGGTATCAGAGCTTCATCCATGAGGCTGTGGGAGAATGGGCATGACAACTTGCAGTGCAAAGGAGATGGAAGTAAGGAATGAGGAAGAAGCTGGACACTTGCAAATGAAGCCATAGTCAAAGGAAGGAATCAGCGTGGACTGCCTTCTGAAAATCGTGGACTGCCTCCTGAAAATCAGCAACCTGTGTCTGAAAATTGTGGACTGCCTCCTGAAAATCAGCAACCTGTATATCTGAAAATCTGCGCCTGCTGATCTGAAAGGACAGCAACCTGTATCTAAAAATCTGCGCTTGCTGATCTGAATGGACAGCAACCTGTATCTGAAAATCTGCGCCTGCTGATCTGAGTGGACAACAACCTGTCAATCTTCAGTGGGGCACCTGGACGAGGTTCATAGAGCATGTATGCTCACTATTGAAGGTATTTGAAGTGTGCAAGGAGTAAATGCTTGTGTGGGAGCTCTGTTATGAGCTGGAGTGATAGACACAGACCTGTAATCATTTCTGAACTGCTGTAAACATGAATGGATAGCATGCATTCAGTCATTACTGACACACAGGAGCCTTGTACTACACTTAGAAGGCATCTTTGGAGCACAAGAATGTGTCAAAGCATGTATACATTGGATCAAATCTCTTGGAGCTGAGATCTCTTGCTCAGAATACTCAGATTTGAAAATCAATGACATGCTGAAAACTGTCATACACAGTCAATGACAGAATACTCAGATCTGAAAATCAATGACAGGCTGAAAATTGTCATACACAGTCAATGACAGAATACTCAGATCTGAAAATCAATGACAGGCTGAAAACTGTCATACACAGTCAATGACAAGTACTGTGCATTACTGAAGCAATACAGGTCATCTTGGGGGTTGCATCATCTGTATGAACTGGCCTATACATGCTGAATGCATGGAGAATTGAAGTAAGCAATGAGCATCATTGAAAACTGAATTTTGAAGCTGAAATAAATGCAGTTACACTGTCCTGGTTAATTACAAACAGCTTATGAGGTTTATGCCATTGGTCAATGAAGACAGGTTGTCTATGCCTACTCAGATGCTCATGTATTGAACTTGCCACTACAAAGTAAATGTATGACATGGTCAAAAGACATTTTGGAGCTGCTTGGAGCTTGGTATGCTGAATTCTAGTTGACTGCAACCTGAAACTGAATTTGTTGACACACTCAGTTTTGGACTTGAAATTGCCGCTGGTTACTCACAGTTTACAATTTTCAAACTGCATGTATGTACCCTGGTAGTGAGGTTACATAAGCTTAAGCTGAAGCAAACACATAGCTTATGTATTGACAGTTACATCTACAGTTGAGACCACTTGTTTGAAGGTTGTTTTGGGGTGTCAGTGGGCTGAAATACCCTGGTTTTTTTCTGCAATTTAGTGCAGAAAACTGTCATAAACTGTTACCGACTGAACTTAGTCAGTCATGCTTATTGGACTGCAGGGAGTTAGGCACTTGATAGACAGTCTATTGCATCATAGCTAATGCACATGGGACTGACAATATCACTCAGATAGTTGGAGAGAAGTTGGATAATAAGAACTTTACATTATGGAAATTCAGAATGAAAAATTTTCTGGTTGGCAGAGGTTATTGGGATTTATGTACAGGAGATGAAGTTGCTCCTGAGTTGCCTGCACACAATCCAACAAATGAACAGAAAAGAGCCTACAGGCTATGGAATGAAAGAGCATGCAAGGTGCTGCATTGGTTTTCCTTATGTATATCTGATGCTATGGTAATTCAAATCACTAGATGTGAGACTTCGAAGGATGCTTGGGACATACTGATGAAAAATTATGGAACCATGACACATGCAAGAAAGATCCAGTTGAAATAGCAGTTCAACAACATGTCTAGGAATGGCAAGAGCATCCAGACGTATACCATGGAGATTAAGACCATAGCTGATCAACTTGCTACTATTGGCTCAAGTGTATCAGAAGATGATATGATTGCTGTTGCTTTGAATGGCTTAGGCAAAGAGTACAAAGCTTTTGACACTTCCATTTCTATTAGAGAAGAGCCCCCTAGCTGGGAAGAGCTAGTTGCTTTGTTGCTGCATGAGGAAGTCAAACTTGGTTTGAATACAGGTTCTAGTGCATCTCAGAGTAGAGGCACTGTGTTGTACTCTAGCCAGCGTGGTAGAGGATCTAGAGGTCGTGGTTCGTTTCGAGGTCGTGGTGACACTCGTAATACTTATGGATAGCAGCAGCAGCAGAGTAATTGGCATGGTGCAAATACACAAGGCCAGCGTGGATCTGGTGGGTTTAGAGGCAGGGGGAGATCACCCCGAGGTAGAGGTGGTGGTTCTAGTTCATGGCAGTCGTCTGATCAGTCCAACAGGGACAAGGACTGCCATTATTGTGGCCGGTATGGGCATATTGCAAAGGATTGTTACAAGAAGCAAGGAGATATGAAGGCAAAGGGCAGACAACATGGGCACTATGCATCTTCCAGTGATGCTCATGATGAGTCAGTTGATAGACTCTTTGCCATGCAGCATGTATCTAAAAATGCATCGAGACATGATAGAAAAGACAGATGGTACATTGACTCTGGAGCGTCAAACCACATGACCCCGCATGGAGAGTGGTTTGATGAGATGGTTGCAGGTACACATGGTCATGTATGTACTGGGGATGATACCCAACATGACATAAAGCATAAAGGGATTGTTCCATTGATGATGCCTGATGGCAAGAAGAAAGGCCTGCATGATGTCTTACATGTACCGACCATAACAAAGAATTTGTTGTCTGTGGGTCAAATGGCAGAACAGAATCTGCAAGTGAGGTTTAACAAGGATGGATGTTTCATTGAGGAGTATGGAAATGGCTGCAAGCTAATTGCCAAGGGCAGAAGGGATGGCAGGATGTTTACTTTGGAAGCGACCATTCCTGAACTTAAAGTAGCTATGTTTGCTCATGATGAGAGTGCCATCAGAGATGTAGAGATTTGGCACAAGAGAATCGGACATGTCAATGTACAAAAGCTGAAATCTATGCAGCAGAAAGAAGTAGTACTTGGATTACCTAAATTCAAGTATAATGATTTTGGTCATGTATGCCCTACATGTCAGTTTGGGAAGCAGGCACGGTTTCCTTTCATAAGACATGTAAAAAACAACACTAGGCCGTTACAGTTGGTACACTCTGATGTCTGGGGTCCTTCACATAATGCTTCTTTTGGCGGTGCATGGTATTATGCCTCATTTATTGATGATTTCAGCAGGTACAATTGGCTTTATATCTTGAAACATAAGGATGATGTGTTCGATGCATTCAAAGACTTCAAGAAACATACTGAAAATGAATTGGGCTATTACGTATCATGTTTGAGATCAGATGGAGGAGGTGAATATGTCTCAAACTACTTTGACAGGTATCTTGCTAAACATGGGATCAGAAGACAGCTCACATGAAGTTATACACCACAGCAAAACGGTGTTGCAGAGAGGAAAAATAGGGTTTTGATGGAGTCAACTAGAGCTATGCTGAATGAAAAATGTCTGCCAAATGGTTATTGGGCTGAAGCAGTGGTGACTGCTATATATGTGCTGAATCGAACCCCTACAGCAGGGATTCATGATGTCACTCCGTATGAACTGCTGTATGGTCATAAACTTGATATTTCACACTTGAAGGTATTTGGCAGCATTGCATATGTGCATATACCGGATGAGAAGAGGAAGAAATTGGATCCTAAGGCAGTGAAAAGTGTGTTTATTGGATATGCACAGGAACGGAAAGCTTATAAGTGTTATGTACCTTCTACGCATGAGACACTCATAAGCAGAGATGTGGTATTTGATGAGTTAGCATCTTGGTATGGGAATCATGTTACAGTGCCTACTGATGGCTCACCCAGTATGAGTCATGTTGAAAACACTCCTGCAGAGAGTACTTCCATGAGTGGTCAGACAGGTGATGTATCATCTACAGTGAGTCCTTGGACAGGACGATTACGGAGTCGCACTACTGCATCCACTGACACGTATGTCAGTGAGGGGGAGAATAGATAAGGGAAAATAAAAGGTTTTTGAAGATGTAACAGGTCCACTCACTGCAGGTTATGATTCATCTAGAAGTGACAGCTTAGATAGTGAATTGGGGATTCCGTCTGTTATGACGCCAGGTGCTAGACAGAGCCGTTATGTGCCGCCTCATGAGAGGCAAGCTCACAGTGAGCCATAGCTCAGGAGATCAGAGAGGGTCAGACGACCTGTTGACAGGTATACTTACACTGGATATTCAGCCCGTCATTATGCTTATATGACGAAAGTAACAGGTTTTAGAGAACCAAGTAAGTTTGATGAGGTAGTTTCAGATGAGAATTGGCGTGCTGCTATGGATGAGGAATATTCAGCTTTGGCTGAAAATTGTACATGGGATTTGGTACAGTTGCCTGAGGGCAAAACACCTATTGGATGCAAGTGGGTGTATAAGGTAAAATGTAAATCAGATGGATCATTGGAAAGATATAAGGCCAGGCTGGTTGCAAAAGGGTATACATAGCAGTATGGTCTTGATTATGAGGAGACTTTCAGCCCTGTAGCAAAGATGGCTACAGTTAGAACTATGATTGCTTTGGCAGTAGCTAGAGGCTGGAAACTATGGCAGATGGATGTAAAGAATGCATTTCTCAATGGAGAATTACAGGAAGAGGTTTACATGGAACAACCTGAAGGCTATGTATATCCAGAATTTCCAACACATGTATGTTGGCTGAAAAAGGCATTATATGGGTTGAAACAGGCACCCAGAGCATGGAATGCTCGCATCAACAGTTATTTACAGCAACATGGTTTCCAATTGGGAGATGCTGATAATAGTCTGTTTGCGAAGAAGACAGATAGTGGCTATGTTTTTCTAGTTGTCTATGTTGATGACTTAATCATTACAGGAGATGATGAAAATGGGATTACATAAATAAAGACATGTTTACAGGCTGAGTTTAAGGTCAAGGATATTGGAGAGCTGAAATATTTTTTGGGGATTGAGGTTGTCTCTACACCTCGAGGCATATGACTGCTACAGAAGCAGTATGCTCATGACATGTTACAGAAATATGGTATGGCTGATTGCAAGCCTATGGATATGCCTTTGGAGCAGAATGTCAAGCTGCAGATTGATGTTGGGACAGAGATTGAGAATGTTACTATGTACAGACAGATGGTAGGTAGCTTGATCTATCTCACGATCACTAGACCTGACTTGAGTTATGCTGTGGGGATGATTAGTCAGTTCATGCAGAAGCCTCACAAACCACACTTGGATGCAGTCAGAAGAATTTTGAGATATGTAAAGGGTACCACAGTGTTGAGATGGCAAGCTCAACACATGTGGACATGGATGATGGACCGCCTGGTTAGATGGGTCCACACGTCTACACTTAGCACATCGATGGTCATTATGACTCTCACATGGCCACTGACTCATTACTCATTATATTCAGGTTGTTACACCTATTTACAGCTGGCATAGTTATAGCGCCAGTCGACTAGTGTAGTCGCTTATGCATTGTTTGACTTAGTAGGCCACTTTCCTTTTATGTTGTATCTTATCTATACTTTGAGTATATTGTAAAGTGTGTGGAAGAAGAAGATGAAACCAGCAAGAAAACGTTTTGGCCTCCATCTCTCTTCTTGTCTCTTGAGTGAGCTTCTCTTTGTGCATTCTGTGTGTGTTCGGCGCAGCATCTTGAGCAACCCCCTCCACCACGCAATTCTTGACATGGTATCAGAGCCGCGCCATTGAGAGAGGCTAATTTCGAAGGTTGAAGCAAAGGAGAAGAAGCAAGGTTCGAGCAAGTAAGCTACGGGTAAGAATCTCTCCCATTCTTCCACTCCTTCTGTTGAATGGTGCCTGTGGAGGCACCGGAAGCAGGGCAGAGCAAAAATCTCAGATTGTAGTGAGATTTGGTGTGCGCGAAGAGCACTGTATATTCTGTAGATCAGCCCTTTAGGGCTATCCCGCAGTTGTTTTGGGCATTTGAGGCCGTTTCAGGGCCCGTTTTAGAGCCGCAAGGTTGCGGACAGCAGTTTCCGGGTACACTGTGGCTTCGACTGTATTGACAGAACGTGGGTGCGCAGGTTACAGATTTTAGATCTGTAAGTTCAAAGGTGTTTATCAGTGAGTAAACACAAGGTTTATCTGCAAACTGGTTGTAGATTGCATGTATTGTTGAGCAGACAGTGAAAAAGGCTGCCTGGTGTACTGCTGTGCACTACAGGTCAAGGGTTGCAGAAGATTTGCTTGCTGTTTGGTATTAGTTTTGTGATAATGACAGAGAACAGTGGAAGCCCCATCATTGAGAAGCTCGACAAGAACAATTACCCATCATGGAAGTTTCGTGTCACGAACTTCCTTATTGGAAAAGGCCTCTACGAGTTCGTTTCAGGTGAAGAAAAGGAGCCGGAGGTGAGTGATTCTCCAACTGCAGAAGAGACAAAGGCACGAAAGGAATGGAATGCAAAAGACAAGAAGGTCATGTATTGGTTGTCTGCAGTAATTGACAATAATATGCTGGGACACATTAGAAATACAGAGAATTCATATGCAGCTTGGACCATACTTGAAAGTATGTTTTCTGTAAATACAAAGGCACGAAAGATTCAACTCAAGCAAGAGTTGAATACATTGAAGAAAGGGAAGATGTCTATCAATGAGTATGCACTGAAAGTAAGAAGCATTGCAGATGCATTGGCAGCGATTGATGCAATGCCCGATGATGATGATTTGGTGTCGTCTACCTTGGGTGGACTTAACAATGAAAAGGCTTGGAAGTCTTTTGTAACTTCCGTATATGTCAGAAAGCCATTTCCAGATTTCGATGAATTGGTCTCCCTTATGATCACTGAAGAGATCAACATGCAGAGTGAGACATCTGAAAGAAGTGGTGAACAGGTCCAAGCTTTCTACTCCAGTTCTGGAAGGGGACGTGGCAGGTTCTCTTCAAGAGGCCGTGGTACAGGACGTGGTAGTGACAACCAGCAAAATAGATTGAATCAGTAATTTGGCGATATGCAGGTTTCAGGAGGTCGTGGTAACTTTAGAGGCAGGGGGAGCTTTAGAGGAAGAGGTGGATGGCAGAACAGAGGTTCTAACAACTCTGGTATTGTGTGCCACTACTGTGGCAAAACAGGTCATATTGCACCCCAATGTTATGCTAAGAAAGATGATATCCGCAGTGGTAAGTTGCAGCAAGGAAACTATGCATGGTCTTCACGACAGAATGAAGACAAAAATGAACGTTTGTTCGTTATGCAGCATATGCTGAATGCTGTTACAGGAAAGGGAACACATGAAGATGTTTGGTATGTTGATTCAGGTGCATCCAATCATATGACCAGCCATGCAGAATGGTTTGGAGAGATGCAGGATTTGCAGAATGCAGGTTATGTGCAGACATGTGATGATTCATGCCACCCAATTTCACACATTGGAAAAGTTCCCTTGTCCTTGCATGATGGTAAGACAAAGAGTCTTTCAGATGTATTGCATGTGCCATCTATTACAAAGAACTTGGTGTCAGTCGGTCAAATGGTAGAGCAAGGGCTGCAAGTCAGATTTAATGCAAAGGGCTGCTTTGTAGAAGACTTCAATGACAAGTGCAGGTTGGTAGCAAAGGGAAGTAGAGTTGGACGTATGTTCACTCTAGATGCTGGAATTCCTACTATGAATGCTGCTATGTATGCCAAAGGAAAAGGTGTTGTTGTAGACATTGAAATTTGGCACAAACGCATTGGACATGCAAATGTACAAAGGCTGAAATTAATGCAGTCCAAAGGGTTGGTTATAGGTTTGCCTACATTTAAAGTTGCAGAATTTCATAAGGTATGTGAAGCATGTCAGTTTGGTAAGCAGGCAAGACAACCCTTTTCACATGATAGAGATGTAAGCAGAAATATCCTTGATGTTGTGCATACAGACATTTGGGGGCCTACACAAAATGTATCTCTTGGAAGCAGTTCATACTTTGTCACATTCATTGATGATTGTTCTAGGAAGCTGTGGGTATATTTTATGAAGGAAAAGAGTGAAGCTTTTGAGCACTTTAGAACTTTCAAGGCTGCAGTTGAAAGAGAAACAAGCTTGAAAGTAAAGTGCTTGAGGTCAGATGGAGGGGGAGAGTACCTCTCTAATGAGTTCAGTGATTTTCTGAGGTCTCATGGGATAAAGACACAGTTCACATGCAGGTATATCCCACAGCAAAATGGGGTTGCAGAAAGGAAGAATATGCATATTGCAGAAGTTGCACGCGCCTTGATGGCTGAAAAGAATATGCCTAAGCATTTTTGGTCTGAGGCTGTTCATACTGCTGTTTATATTATGAACAGAACTCCCATAGCTGCAATTCATGGTATGACCCCCGAAGAATGTTTTACAAGTAAGAAGCCTGATGTTTCACACTTGAAAGTATTTGGCTGCATTGCGTATGTTCATGTGCCAGATGAGTTGCAGAAGAAACTGGATCCAAAGGCTGAAAAGTGTGTCTTTATTGGATACTCTTTAGAGCAGAAAGGGTATCGCTGTTACAACCCTGTCACATGTAAGTTCAGAGTGAGCAGGGATGTCATCTTTGATGAAATGAGCAATTGGTATGCATCTAGTGGTGATGCATTGGATGATGATGATGATCATGACACTCATGTGCAGGCTGAAAAGCACGAATCACGGACTCTTAGTGGACCAGAGACATCATCTGGTAGTCCTTGGTCTGGGAGACTAAGGAGTACCTCTACATCTTCGGGTGCATCTAGTAGCACTACAGGTAAAGGCAAAGGAAAGAATAAGGTGTCAGAAGGCATTGATGCAGTTCTTGATGGAGACTCCAGTGGCTCAGAGAGCTTGGATGATGAGCTTGGCATTCCTTCAGTGAGGACTCCAGGTGTGCAGAGAGCACGCGTTAATGCAAAGACTCCATTGAGTGATCCAGTGGTACGCAGGTCTAGCAGGGTGAGATACCCTATTAAAAGATTTGGTTTTGAAGGTTATGCAACTCACCATTATGCTCATATGGTGAAACTAGTTGAGGATGTTGAGCCCACATGTTTTGAGGAGGTTGTTGGTCATGCTCATTGGGATGCAGCAATGGATGAGGAGATGGCTGCATTAGAGGCCAATAAGACTTGGGATCTAGTATCATTGCCGAAGGGAAAGAAAGCTATTGGATGTAAGTGGGTTTATAAGATTAAGCACAATGCAGATGGTTCTATTAGCAGGTACAAAGCTAGGCTGGTTGCAAAAGGCTATGCCTAGACATATGGCATAGATTATGATGAAACCTTCAGTCCAGTTGCTAGGATGGCAACTATCAGATGTGTGATTGCTTTGGCAGCAGCCAAAGGTTGGAGGTTGCAGCAAATGGATGTAAAGAATGCCTTCTTGCATGGTGATTTGCAGGAAGAAGTGTATATGGATCAGCCAGCAGGTTATGAAGATTTAGAGCATCCCACGTATGTGTGCAGGTTGAAGAAGGCACTCTATGGGCTCAAGCAAGCACCTAGAGCATGGTCTGACAAGATCAAAGAGTATCTTGTCAATATTGGCTTTTATGTTTCTGATGCTGATCACTCACTTTATGTGAGAAAGGGAGATGCAGGTTTAGTCATCATAGTCATCTATGTGGATGACTTGATTATTACAGGTGACAATGATAGTGGGATTGCTGAAGTCAAGGACTTTTTGAAGAAGAAGTTTGAGATGAAGGATTTAGGTGAGCTAAGATGCTTCCTTGGCATTGAGATGATCAGATGTGATGATGGTATATGGCTGTCCCAAAGACAGTATGGCTTGGATATGTTGTCCAAGTATGGTATGACAGCATGCAAACCACTTTCAGTCCCGTTGGAGCAAAATGTAAAGTTGAGTGCTGATGTTGGGGATGAGATAGAAGACCCTACTATGTTCAGGAGGATAGTGGGGAGTTTGATCTACATGACCATTACAAGGCCAGACTTGAGCTATGATGTTGGTCTTGTGAGTCAGTTTATGCAAGTACCTAGAAAGCCACACTTGGATGCAGTGAGAAGCATATTGAGATATGTGAAGCCCAGATTACATTATGGGCTTTTCTATGAGGCAGGTACAGACATACAGGTGTTTGGATACACAGATGCAGATTGGGCTGGTAGTATGTCTGATAGACGATCTACTAGCGGATACATGTTCTCTCTTGGTAGTGCAGCAGTTGCTTGGAGCAGCAAAAAGCAATCTACAGTTGCTTTGTCGAGTACAGAGGCTGAGTATAGAGGTGCTGCTGTTGCAGCATGTGAGGTAGTATGGCTGCAAAAGTTACTGGCTGATTTGGATGTGCAGGTGGAAGGTCCAGTTGTCATTTATTGTGACAACATGAGCAGTATACAGTTGGCTAGGAACCCTGTGTTCCATGCCAGGACAAAACATATTGAGGTACACTACCACTTTGTGAGAGAGAAGGTACTAGCAGGTGAGATTGACTTGGTGTATGTCAGCACACAGGATCAGATAGCTGATATCTTTACGAAGGCATTGGGTACAGAGAAGCTTCAAAAGTTTCGAAGCTTACTTGGAGTTGCAGAGATGCAGTTGAGCTTGAGGGGGAGTGTTGAGATGGCAAGCTCAACACATGTGGACATGGATGATGGACCGCCTGGTTAGATGGGTCCACACGTCTACACTTAGCACATCGATGGTCATTATGACTCTCACATGGCCACTGACTCATTACTCATTATATTCAGGTTGTTACACCTATTTACAGCTGGCATAGTTATAGTGCCAGTCGACTATTGTAGTCGCTTATGCATTGTTTGACTTAGTAGGCCACTTTCCTTTTATGTTGTATCTTATCTATACTTTGAGTATATTGTAAAGTGTGTGGAAGAAGAAGATGAAACCAGCAAGAAAACGTTTTGGCCTCCATCTCTCTTCTTGTCTCTTGAGTGAGCTTCTCTTTGTGCATTCTGTGTGTGTTCGGCGCAGCATCTTGAGCAACCCCCTCCACCACGCGATTCTTGACACATAGATCATGGGCTGTTTTATGCATATGGGAAAACCCTTGACTTGATGGGGTACACTGATGCTAACTGGGTTGGTTGCACATATGACAGGAGGTCAACCAGTGGCTATGCATTTGGATTGGGTAGTAGCATGATTAGTTGGCAGAGTAAGAAACAGCCTACAGTTGCATTGTCCAGTACGGAAGCAGAGTATTGTGGTGCGGCCTTAGCGGCCTGTGAAGCTAAGTGGTTACAGAAGTTACTGAATGACTTGGGAGTACACTTGGACAGCAAAGTCAAGCTGTACTGTGACAATTTGAGCAGTGTTATGTTAGCAAGCAATCCTGTTTATCATGCAAGATCAAAACACATTGAGGTTCACTACCATTTCATCAGGGAAATGGTTTTAGCAGATCAGATTGACTTGGAGCATGTGAAGACTAAAGACCAGGTAGCAGACATCTTTACCAAATCACTTGGTAAAGATAAGTTCATTCACTTTAGACAGCTACTTGGAGTGATGCAGATGATTTGAGTTTTGTTTTTGAGCTTGAGGGGGAGTGTTAGAAATCAAGCTCACCATCAGTGTGTCTTCATCTATGACCGACATCTATGATAGCTAGTGTGTACAGCTGTCTACATGTGACTACATTAAATAAGTAGGGTTAGTAGTCAGTCAGTGACCTGACTAGAGTTAGTCAGTCTAGTCTACATTTACACTAGGTCACTTTATCTTGTAGTGGGTGTGTGGTTTTCAGTAGAGTGTGTGGAAATGAAGGAATGAGTTTGAGAGCCTGAAGGCTCATGGATATGGAGTCTTTCCCTTTCTCTCTCTCTACTCTTTGAACAGTGGGCTGATCAAGCTTGAGGGTGGCATATGACTAGTGCCTTTGGCCATGGGGGCCTTAGGGATCCACAGTGAGGCATTTCCCTCATAGTAGCCTTGCGCATGCAAGAGGGCTTTAGGGACCCATCTTTGGTTAACCACGCGGCTCCTCCTGTGATTGCATCTTGGCCTCCTAGGTTTAGAGTTCTGGGTCTTATGCGGATAGGCGTGTCGACTCCTAGCGGTTGTTGCGGCTGTTTAGGCACCCATTGAAAGCAAGGCTGTTGGACCCTTACTTTGGTTCTGCGGGCTGCGGTTTATGGAAGTCAGGGTGTGGTAGCCGCGCACTATCCCCCTCCTTAGTCTTGCCTACGGATGTTTCTATCGGTGGCTTTGCGGGCGGTGATGGTGTCGTGCAGCCCTTGCTGAAAGCTGTGACAATGCGCACGTTGCCTATTGCTAGGTGGATGCGCTGCGACTCATAATCAACATTGCAGTGAGTCTGATTTTTGAAGGTTCGCCCCAGCAATGACTCCGTGCCTGCGTCTGTAGCACTTGGCAACACGTAAAAAACCATTGGAACAATCACAGACTCGATAGAGACAGCGACTCTACACTTGCCGAGAAGTGCATATGATTGAGCCCCATATGGGTTTAGCTTGGCAGTTGTGGGTTGAAGTAGTGGTTTGCCAAGTTGGATCCAATGATTGTGGGTTAAGACATTGAAGTCTGCTCCCTCGTCGATCAAGGTGTTGAAAGCGCATGTTTGCTTGGCAAACCGTAACACGGAGGTAAGAGGGTTCTATGGCTTCCTCATCATCTTTGTTGATTTCAGTGATTGTAGCTACTCGTATTTTGATTGGCAGTTCTAACATTGGTGGCTCATGCAAAGGATGAGTAGGAGGGAAGTACTTCTTGACACGACTGCTATTGAAGAAGCCTATTCCTTCACTGTCTAGGGTCTCAAGCTCGACATTGCCGGTTCGGCTGATTGCCCGAGCCTTGAAGGGTCCGAGACCTCTGAATTTTATTTTTTGCTTATGCCCTTTAACTGAGTAAAGGAGCACTAAGTCACCCTGTTCGAATTCGCACTGCTTGACATACTTGTCGAACCAGCTCTTGTGTCGGGCTTTCTCACAGATAAGCGCATGGGTGGCTAGAAGACGAGTTTCTGATAGGCGTTCCAGCTCAACCGGGCATTGCATCCATGCCTCCTTCCCTTCCCATCATTCTTGGAGTGCTATTCTCAGGCTAGGAACGAAGAATTCTAACGGTAGAATTGCCTCAGTTCCATGGGTTAGCCTAAAGGGGGTTTGGCCGACAGCCGTTTTATAAGCTGTGCGGTAGGCCCACAAGGCTACCATCAACTTGTTGAGGCTGAGACTACTTTAGTCAGGACGTTGATAAGAATTTTGTTAGTTGATTCTGCCTGGCCATTAGCCTGAGGGTAGTATGGTGAGGATTTGCAATGGATAATGAGAAAGGTGGATAGGAGATGTGCTATCACTTCGTTGATGAAGTGAGTGCCTTGGTCGCTAACCAGTTCGATGGGGCAACCGAAGTGCAAGATCACTTGCTCCCATAAGAACTTGGCGATCATCCTAGCATCGTTTTTTCGTGTGACTCTTGCCTCTGCCCATTTCGTGAGGTAATCTATGGCCACTACGATGTACTTGGCTTGTGAGTACTATACCACATGACTGATGGGTCCTATGAAGTCAATTCCCCATTTTTCGAAGGGTTGGTGAGCAATAATTGGGGTCAACTCCATTTGATCTTTACAAATCGGGACTTTTGTCCGTTGGCACTCGTCGCAATGCTTGACAAATCGCTTGGCGTCGCGAAAAAGTGTGGGCCACCATAGTTGAGACTGCAGCACCTTCCGTGCTATCGTGTCTTCGCTAAAGTGTCCTCCCGCAATGCCGTTGTGCACCTCCGAGAGCACATCATGCATCTCATGCTCACACACACACCTACGCAGCAATCCATCTTGCCCCAGCCTATAGAGTTGGCCTGCAAGCAGCTGGTAGGGCTGGATCTTCAGGATCAAGAGCCTAAGTCGAGCCTTTTCTATTGGTCGCTCAAGTAGTCCGTGCTCGAGCACTTGGACTATATCGTCCGCCCAATACGGCGTTAGATCAGCCTTAAATAAGTCTCTCTCGTTGGATAGGTGGAATAAGTGGGCGTCAGGTAACTCGTCAACGATGCCTTGTCCAGCGGCTTCTCCTGTGGGGATGCGTGACATGTGATCAGCCATGTAATGCTGTTTTCCCTTTCGTACTACCACAGAGAAATCAAACTCCAGGAGCAGAAGGAGCCATCGAGCTATGCGCCCTGTAGCACAAGGTTTGTTCACTAAATAGAGCTGGGCTTGATGGTCCACGAAAAAGATGAAGGATGTGGCCAATAGATAATGCCGGAATTTCTTCACAGCGAACACCATGGCTAATCCCTCCCTTTCTGTTGTCGAGTAATTCATCTCCGTCTCAGTGAGTTTTCTGCTAGCAAAGCTCACTGGGTAATCTAAGTTATGCTCACCAGGTTGGCACAACACTGCCCCCATCGCAAACTTAGAAGCATCGATGTGCACGTGGAAGGTAATGGTCCAATCTGGGGCTCATAGAATTGGTGCTGCTGTTAGAGCCTTTTTCAATTCTTCGTATGCCCGTTGGCATGCCTCGGTCCACTCGAAGACAATCAGCAGCTTGTACAATGGTGTGACGATCAGCGCGTAGTTTAGTACAAACCCCGATAGTATCCCCTATGGCCTAAGAAGCATTGAACTCCCTTGTAATTAATTGGGGGTGGGAGGTCAACAATAACCCTGACCTTCAAGAAGTCAGCGGCAATGCCGTTCTTCGGCACCACGTGTCCTAAGATGCATCCGTGATTTACCCAAAACTGACACTTCAAGGGGTTCAAGGAGAGACGATATAAGCGGCACCCTTCAAAGACTGCGCGGAGTTTGTCTAAGTGTTCGATCCAGGTCGAATGGACACACAGGTCGTCGACAAAGACCTCTAACTCCTTGCTAAGCATGTCCTTAAAGATGGTGCACATGAGGCGTTGGAAATTGGCGAAGGCATTGGTCAACCCGAAGGGCATGACTATGTATGCAAAGACGCCCCACTCCGTGGCAAAGGCGGTCTTATGCCTGTCTGCAGGATGCACTTACATGTGCTCGGTGTACGGCAATGGATAGTTGTCTCTCTCGGTAGCAGCGTTCACTTTCTTGTAATTGACGCACAATCGGATTTTTCCATTCTTCTTCATCACAATGACTATGGGTGATACTCAGTCTGTGTGCTCAATTTCGTAAATGAATCCAGCTCTCATCAGCTTGTCAATCTCCTCTTTGACAGCATGAGCGTGTTTTGGATTCATAGGGTACGGTCGCTGCTTGACCGGCGTTGCTTCCGATGTCATGGGTATGTTGTGAGTCACAACACTCGGATCTACCTCCTATAGCTCCTCTAAGGACCAGGCAAACAAGTCTATATACTCTTGCAAGAGAGCGACAATACTTGTTTCTTCTTCACCAGCCAGGTCGTCGGCAATGAACACTGGTCGGGGTGTTTCCCCTTCCTGGGCTAGGTCTACCTCCTTGACCTTGGCTGGTCCTTCGATTGGTTCACTCGTCTACCCTTGACATTTGGCACCTAACAGAACAACTACCCTATCCCCTTTTTTGAATTTCATAAAGCGTTTAGGGAGGTCCTACAGCTTTCGCTGTTCTTCTGATCGTGTATCCCTGGGGTGCTTTGCTTTTTCCTGCCTTAACTGTTTGCACCTCAGGTGGACGGGTAGGTCCCCCTTGGTGCGTCTGGTCATGGGCGGCCTAGGGATTTCTGGATCACTGTCCAAAGTAACTTCCGATTTAGAGTCAAACCCTCCATATTCACTAGAAGAGGTGGTCTCCCCTGGTGGCTGCAATTCATATGGTGATTCAGTCCTAAGTATTGACGTCGTTCTTGGCTGGGCTAGGCCTGCTTGCTCAAGGTCTATGGCTCCTATGCATTCCAACCAAGTGCGATCACATTCCATGCGCATGACTCCTCGCTCTATTCTAGGGGTCTGCCTTCCCTGCGGCTTGGCGTCTGCTCGTATCTGCTCAATTTCTCATCCTTCAGTGTCGTATTCTATGGTATCTATTTCACCCTCGCTCTCTTCACTAAAGGATTGGCAGTCTTCATATTCGTCGCTGGAATCCTTGTCATCCGGCTGCTCATCATCTCCTAGGGCTTGATATGCCTCGTGTTGTTGGTCAGGAACTAGGGCCCAGTGATACATGAGGTTCAAATCGTGCACCCTAGTCCATTGCCACTTGGATTCCTCTAAGAGATCCTAGAGTGGTTTGAAATTTGCAGCTGGGTTGCCAGCTAGCTGGTTCATTAGGTATTCCAGTATCCCCTAGAGTTCCCTTTTGCTAGAAGGTACATGGAAGGTGACAGGCTTAGCCCTTCCATGGGGGCTTACTGCCATCATGCAGACTGGTGCAGAGAGTGCTTCGTTAGACTTGCCGATCGTTTTGATGGCCTGCTCATATGTCTCATGATCTAAGAATGGTAGGTCGATTGTAGCGAGAATGTGCATCCAATCCTGCTCATCCTCTGGGCATGGGATATACTTGGTCAAGGGCCCATAGGGCTTCTTGACCTGAGTGTTCCCTTTGAGCATAGCAGAGATGGCGTCTAGGTTGACTAGTGAGGTCTTCCAAGTGTCCATCTCTATTCTTACTATGTCCGTTCTATTGCCAAGGAAGATCAAGCTATTACCCCAATCTTCGATGACTCTAGCGTTGCGCATCCAGGGTCGGCCTAATAGGATATTGTAGTCCACTCCCTTCATGACTATAAAGTCGACAGAGAACTAGACACCTGCGATCTTCACTGGCCAATTCTTCAGTACCTCGAATGGCTTCATTCTCATGCCATTTGCTAGCGTGACATTAAACCTAGTAGCTTCGACAGACGGATTTCCCCAAGCCTGAAGCACTGTGTGGCTAAGCACACTAACCCCAGCTCCCATGTCTACGATTCCCTTTCTTGTTGTGTCACCCAGGGCTAGGATCGGCAGGACTGCGTGCATCTCAGAGCCTTCCCAAAAGGCATTGACGTGCAAGGATTTAGGCACGGGGTGCAGCGTCAAACTTGGCAATTGCGTTTCTGCATCCTGATCTTGAGGGTCTGCCGTGACCTGCTCTTGTGATCCTTCGACCCATTGCTTAAGGTCTTGCCATAGGGTAGGGTGCTACTTAAGCAGATCTCCCAGGCTAAGTGTTACAGGGGTGGTCACTAGCATGGTCAGGAGATCGTTAGATACTCGTCCTTTCCTTAGCCTAGATTGTTCGTGCCAACGGCCGCAGCTGATCTGCGGCTCTGTCGTGTCAAGGATTTGTCTTAGCGGCACTACTTGTGGCGCAGTTACTTCTCCGACGTAGGTTGAGGCGGTGATATTGGCGTGCTTACACTGGAGAGATCATCGATCTCATCCTCTATGATGGGCTCAGCATCTTTGAGGTGCTGTTGGGCCTCCTTCACCCATTCCTTCACCTTTTCTATGGCCTCTAACTGTCGCTTCGGATGCGGGTACTCCCCTACCTTAGCGCTTCCCTTTTCAGCCATCTTAGGGGCTGAAGTCTCTGTCTCTGCGTCTGAAACCTTATTTCCCACAGGTAGAGTCATAGCACTCTTGGTCTTTAGTGCGACCTTAACTTCTGGTCTCTTCTTTTTCCGCCTGCGGATTTTCTTTCCTATCGAGGTTGCGTCAAGATTGATAGGTCCTGGCAGAGAGATGCCGGCCTGCTTCGTTTGGGCTCAGGTCATAACCCACAATGGAATAGGTGTGGCCTCCCCATCGGGATTCTCGACACCAAACAGCCCCAATGGGACGGATGGCAAGTTGGCTGAGCTAGAGGACGGCTTTCGCTTTGGGCAATCTATGAAAAGATGGGTGATTCCGCACTCTGCGTACTTTTGGTCAACCTTGTCCCTGTTTTGCTGCTCTCTTTTAAGGCAGTGCGATGAGACATGATCAGGGTGTCCGCAAGTCCAACAAGTGACTGGATCCTGCGGCTGCCCTCCTAGGCCTCTACCTCGTCCTCATCCTAATGCCATTACCGGCACAGGTCGATAATCCATGAGGACCGCACTGCCCTCATCATCGTGCAAGACGTAAGGGTGTATGTAGGTCTCTTCATCATTCGGCTCCTCCACGTAGTGTACTGGAGCGTCGCTCGGTGGGTGGGTCACGTAAGGACCAGGCGGTCTAGGAATGCCTGTAGGATTTATGTACATTCTAGGGGAGGCTGGTTTCATATCGTTAGGCACAGGAAGAGCCAATGGGGCTCCCCTTCCGAAGAATGGCTACGGCCTGTTTGTAGGTAAGGTTGGCCGTGGTTGCGAGTATGGAAGTCTTCTTGGTAATCTACAATGCGCGACATCATGGCCGAACCTACCGCAGTTAGCACAAGGTCTTGACCTAGGGTCTTGACACTCGATCGGCAAGTGGTTTCTGCCACAGTACACGCATTGGACATGCGGGCGCGTTGGTCGTCTCAACATGTCTTGTAACTTGGCTAATTCCATCTTGACCTCAACCAATGTCTCGGTGGCCTTCCCCTTATCTTGGGATGATGGGATTGACCGCTCATTAGAGGCTGACGTTCTCTCTGAGCTTCGTGAGTTGGGTTCTCCTAGATTTGAGCTCCTAGAGCTCCGCTCTTTTAGCTAGTCATCGACTCTGATGGCTTCCTCAAACACTCTAGCCACCACGTCCCGCTGCAAGCTTGAGTTGCCTGCCAATGCCTTATATAACTCCTCGTCTCGAATTTCGCTGATGAATACAGTCGAAACTGCTCTGTCAGTCAGTCGCTCGCCTAGAGGGATTCTCTTAAAGAGACTCCTCACATGGGTCACGTAGTCGCGGATGTCCTCTTTCTCTTTCTGCTTGACATTCATTAAGCGCACTAGCAGGTTATTGGAGTATCCGGGCTCAGCAAATCTCTTGACGAAGAGATCCTTGAGATTATTGAAGTTGGCACGTTCTACGGCATCCAGGCTTGTATACCACGTCCTACCCTTGTCGCCTAGGCAAAGCCCGAATGCTTGAGAACATTGAGTCTGGTCGTTGAGGCCGTTGGCTTCTCAGACTTGCTCAAACTGCTCAACAAAGCTATATGAATCGTCATGAGGTTGGTACTTATCGAGTTGCTTGGCAACAATGGGTATTTTGGCCTGGCTCTTTGAGCCTTGGTTTGCCCCTAATCCTGCAAGCAGAGACGTGGCTAGTGCGGTGGCACTCTGTTCTACTGCGGTGTTATTGAGCAGCCGTTTTATGAGGAGCTCGCTCAATGTCAAGTCTCCCTCTAGTGCTCTCTCATGGTCCGGCCAACCAAGTTCAACACTCGCTGCACCTCATGTAGCTACATGCTTTGCCTTTGGCTCCTAGCCTACTGATCCCTATTATAATCAGCTATTCCCTGCAATGCCTTGCGGGCTAGCCTTCTCTCCTCCTCTAGGTCTGCAATGATTGCATCTGCTATCCTACCGCGGTGCTCGTACCGGGCGTGCGCGTCGTAACTGCTCACTAGCTGCTGAATAACATCTAGGAATATGTTCAAATCAAGCTCCTCACTAGACCGATGGTCAGAGCTCTCTTCAGTCATGGTTGAGTTCTTGCGCTCCACTACGCTGTCGACCAGGGTGAATAGACTTGACAGATCCTCGTCGTTGGTGCTCCTTGCTTGGTCCTACCCTATGCTTTAATTGTTTGTCTATGTCTTGGGTCCTCTCCTATTAGTGGGTTCCTTGAGTGGTTTATTTGAGTGAGTTCCTTTGGTTATTGAATACAAACCTCAATTTATGGTCACTCAGTGAGTGTGTCGTTTCTCGTGCACTTGTGCCCAATCAGGCTTTCAGCTTTCTTAAGTGTACTTCAAGTACAGAAATTCAATGTGAGTGCCGCAAGCAATTCCTCGGCGTCTTACACACTCTTGCTTGTTTCGGGCCTGATAAGCTTCGTTGCTCAAGTCCTGGCCGTTCTAGTGGGTTCTAGGGTCTGCGTTGCTTCTTGCCGTTCACTAGGGGGGTCGATCATAGGTCCTCCGATTGGATTTCTGTTCTCAACGCGTTAGGTCGCTGGGGAGTGCTCCAGCACTGTCCCCCTGTCCCCCTGTCCCTTGGTCTTGACTCCTACGTCAGGAACTACCTACAAGACATTCGCCATGTTGTCCTGGAGCGGGTTGCGCTTCCAGTCGCTCGTGGGGGTCAATTTTTGATGTTTTTCCCCTCTGTTTTTTTTTTTTGCCTAAGGTGTGTCTGACTCTGGGAATCAGACGTTCGATTTACTAGTGGTCCGATTCTAGTGGTCCGATCCTAGGAATCGGACCCCCGAGTTTGAGCCGTTCGAGTCTTAGAATCGGATGGGGGTTAAGTGTCCAATTTTCGAAAATCGGACAAGTGGTACGATCGGACCAGGTGTGTGGTTCGATTGTTGACGTGTCCTAATTCGGGAGTCCAATTTCCTCGATTGGACAATCGGACAAGTAGTCCGATCGGACGGGGTTGGTCCGAGTGTTCGAGTGTCCAAGTCCGAGTGTCCAAATCCAAGTGTCCGAGTCCCAGTGTCCGAGTGCCCAAGTCGGATGGGTTGATCCGATCGGACGATTGTCCGAGCGTCCGATTCTCAAAATTGGACGTCTGATTCTGAGAATCGGACACTGAATCGGGTGTCCAATTCCATCGGCCCGAATGCACTTTCGAGCACAAATTCGTCCAAAATCTCAAGACATCGATAATTATAGACTACAAGATTCACCAGGAATGATGTTGGAGTGATGAGGGAGAGATCTATATACCTGGGGATTGCCGATAACAACGTCACTCCTTGCCCTAATCGATCGAATGGGTTGCCCAAGCTCTCTCTCTCACTCTCTCTCTCTCTCTCTGGAGGCAGATCAGAGAACCACACTCACCCACACCGATACATGACCCTGCAGTATGGCATGGATATGCACAGAGTTTATATCATGTACCCACACAGCCGCTGATACCCACACCATGTACACTGAGATCGGGTATTTCATCCTTTTTCACCACTAGTATGGTGAAACATGCTATCTCACAATTATAGCATGGCCACGCTCGAGACCAGTTTGATCTTCAGGCAGAGCATATTATATATGGCAGAGACACATTGGCTCCACTCATTGCTCACCTCTTCAACCGTGCATTGTCTGAGGGGTTCCCTGACTCGTGGACAGAGCACACCATTGTACCTATCCACAAGTCAGGGGATCCTATGGATCCTGACACATATAGGACCATCATGATTGGGCCAGTTTTGGCCAAAATTTATGGCACGGTGATGGGGGAGGAGCTCAGCACGTTGGCAGAGAGAGAGTGCATGCGCACACCCGGACAGGAAAGGTTCAGACGGGCATTTTCTACCATAGACCACATCTTCACTCTCCGTTGTCTGATCGACCAGACACGAGTGAAGAAATAGAGATTGTATTGTTGCTTTGTGGATTTCCGCAAAGCCTTTGACATGGTTCCGAGAGAGAGGCTTTTCAGACGCCTACTTGATCTGGGGGTGGATGATGACATGATGTGGGGTATTTATGCACTATATGAGCGGGTTACTGGCAGAGTCAGATGTCCGAGAGGTATACCAGATCCCCTTGTGAGCACCATTGGTGTGAAACAAGGATGCCTACTCTCACCGACTCTATTTGGGCTATACATTGATGAGATAGCAGAGTTTATTCAACAGCGAGCCGGTGGAGGTATAGATCTCAGTGGAGCCACAGTTCATATCTTACTATATGCAGCTGACATTGTGTTGGTCTCAGATTCAGCTCAGGGATTACAGCAGAATTTTTTAGCATTGGATGATTTTTGCATACAGAGAGGCATGACAGTGAACCTTGGTAAAACCAAGGTTCTTATATTCCATACATCAGCTCAGATATGCAGACATAGTATTTTCATGGCAGCAGGAGGGAGTATTGAGGTCACTGGATCATATGGATATTTGGGAGTCACCTTTACAGCAGCTTCAGGGATTTTCTCGATGACACAGGCAGCTCGTGACCGCCTCACTAGAGGATACTTAGCATTGGCTCTTATGGAGCGACAGTGTCATCAGGCACATTTCCAGGAGCCCCGCACCAAGGGGTGGCTGTTTGATACTCTAGTCACTCCAGCACTGATGTATGGAGCAGCTATATGGGGGCCAGGCCTTGCCGATTATGTATGGACATTGATGGAGAGACCTCAGGTGATCATGATATCTAGATTGATTCGCAGCAAGGCCTCAGTCCCACATGACATTGTGCGAGCAGAGCTTGCCACACCACCCATGCTAGTCGAGGCATTATTTCAGATAGTCTGCTTCCTACACAGATTTCAGGATATGGACAGAGATCGCATTGCATACAGAGCATATATGGCATCTTAGGAGATGGCTCGAGCGGGGGATACCACATCATGGTATGCACAGACTAGAGCTTGGTTTGACAGACATGGGCTGGACATTGATAGACTCCCAACTCTTCTATATGATACTCAGGCTCCCACTTACACCCTCTCTCTCTCTGAGAGGAACAGAGTCATCAGACAGGAGATATGGCATATTTATATACAGAGGACATGGGTCAGCCCTGCACAGCCACTACCATCGAAGATGGCACATTATTATACACAGTTCTTGAGCATATCAGAGCAGGTATTCATAGAGATTTCGAGATATATGCAGATCTATATGCCACATCGATTGAGAGTTCTTATTGGACAGCTCAGGGTATCATCACATCAGCTTATGATTGAGAGTGGCAGAGCCAGTGGCATCCCACGGGAGGAGAGGATATGCCCCCTTTGCAGATCAGAGGTGGAGAGTGAGGAGCATTTTGTTCTCAGATGCTCGGCATACTCAGAGTTGAGATCTAGATACACATTGAGCAGCTCACTTCAGGGATGTATGACTGATATGGATCAGAGATCATTTGGCCGTTTTCTGGGAGAGGCATGGCACATCAGAGAGCAGAGCACATAGCGGGTCCCAGTCAAAGAGGGGCCCACCCAGACGACTATTACACAGTTCTTTCAGACAGACAGAGTGAGAGCTACTGTACCAGCCTCCAGCCAGACCTCCGGGCTCACACTACAGCAGGCTGAGGACCAGCGTACCCGACGCCACACGAGGATCCGTGGGTTTCGGACCCCACAGCCACACCGACAGGAGATCTGGAGGATTCTTGATCTACATTGACAGGAGACTGAGATCCGACAACACTCGACACATTGGATCTCAGATCTCCAGTTTGCTCTTTCTCCACCGCCGATGTACCACATCCTGCATCCAGGAGGGATCACCTGCTATTAGCGACTTCGACGATTGCTACTACATCCCAGGATAGTATATCTCCCTGCATCTGTTACATATACACATCGCACCACTTTATCACAGCCAATAGTTGTTCCCCTATCACAGCCGACATTTGTTCCCCTTTTGTAGCCATTATCTGGAGTACCAGAGCTACATACGCACATACACATACACGACACTTATCACACTCACAGCACCGTATTTTCAGTTTCCAGTTTTTAGCTTTTCATTCAGCACTTTTATTTTGGATAGCTGGACCTCATCAGTTGTATCACAGTTTGTCTCATAGGCCAGTTTTGGTCTTTAGAAGACGTTAATATAACTAACTTTCTTTCTCTCTCTCTCTCTCTCTCTCTCTCTCTCTCTCTCTCTCTCTCTCTCTCTCTCTCTCTCTTTTCAAGAACTTATAACCCCTGCTGGACATTCCCCGGATGTTACCGATCACTCTCCCTGCGATTCCTATACATTCAAATGCGCATTTCCTCCATTTTTCCCCTGTTTTCCCCGATTTTCTCCTTGCTTTACAATAGCAAACCCTATGTCTCTCGGGTGTGATTTCCTACGGTTAACCTACTCTAAACACAACAAAAATCAGAAGCAAAAAACTGAACTAATTTCTCCATGTTTTCCAATCATCAAACAACCAGAATATCCCAAAATACTTACCTGTTTTGAAGATCAAGAACACCCAACTTCCTACCTATCTCAACCTCCGTTTCGGGGATGAATATCCTACTTCGATGCTCGATATGAGGCGCGCAAGGGCTCAAGCTTGAATTCGTTAGTCCCGGCAAATGGAACCAAAATGTGGGAGCTCTCGCTCAACCACCAAGACCCACGAATTGCTTATTGTTTCAAGTGTTCCAAGCGAGCTCTAATGGCTATCTCTCACCTAGCTGATGCGCCGTCGATCCTACGAGTGTAGTGAGTTTACCTTGATAATTGATTGAGTACGCTCCTCTCTCTTGCACTCTGGTAGCTCCACGATTCTTGATGCTAGCTCAAGCATCCTCAAGCCTCCTCCATCTCCGAGCTCCATCCTCCATAGCCGCATGCGTAAGAGAAGAGAAGAAAAGAGAAGAGAAGAGAAGAAGAGAAGAGGAGATGGTGAAGAGCTTCACCCTCTTGATCCCTCACTCCCACACACACTCACTCCCTCACACTCTCACACTCCCTCTCTCAAGAGCACACACAAGTAAGAAGGAGAGAAGAAGAGAGGAAGAAGAAGACTCTTTTTTCCACACACCAAAGAATGACCTTCTCATTCACTTTTCAACTTTATATACAAAGCCCTAAATTCTTTTTGGGCGGTCATCCCCTTTTCCCTTTTTTTACATGGCCGGCCGTAGCCTAGGCTCTTTTTCCCATTTCCCACCATTCTAACACTTCGAATAGGAGCGAGCCTGACGCTCTTTTACAAAGATTTGGGGGCGCTCCCACATTTTAATGGTGTGCCCGTTTACTCTTTTGTTGTCTCGGGGCGACATCGAGGCTTTCTGAGGGTCGTGCCCGAACATTTAAAATTTTCAGGGTCTGGTTACTGGTCAAGGCGCCTTTTTCTGCTTTTATCCTGTGCCTTTTTTGCTATTTCCTTTTTCTTCCATTTTCCACTCCTTTGTGCTGCGAGAAACACGATAACAGTGTCACATAACCCCCAATCTCCCATAAGAGTCTTCGCACCCAATATCCCCTCATTATGTCTAAAACTCAAGGGTTTACTGATACAGGAAACATGAGTGCCCAGAAAGCCTGAGAATGGAGCAATGTATTGAGATGATTATTGGGAGCCATCGTACCCTATGGAAGTGCAATAGGAAGGGCATGTGTATCAAACTTGATATCAAACAACTCAGATTCTGATTTTTGAGTATTATAAAAAACAATTAGGGAACCCATTGGCTAATCCTTGATGATTGAATAAACTGTTTTCCACTTGGCACATGTCCATAATGAACCTCTGCATTTATGTTGCTTACAGATTCTAGAGGGAAGCCCCTAGGCCACACAGATCTGTGGCCAAAGTGAATGTAAGGGCTGATAATTGTTCTGTTTATGAAACAACAAATACTACAATAAATTATTGCTCATGTTATTAGATAGCCAACTTATCAAAGTGCAAAGGCAACTCATCCAGGTTTACAAATATTCATTACCTCTTCATAAGATGTTTTTCGTGACTACTGTAAATGATGAGATCTCCTCTTTCCTTGAGTAAAAGATGTTCTAGGGGGCTGCCCACCAGCCCTGATGGGTTGTGGAGATGGAGAATATTTGTCCCATGGAGACGGTGATGCTGCAAACACAAAAGTTACCAAAGTAAACAAAAGTGTTCCAATGGACACTAAAAACCAATCAAATGCTGCACGGGGAAAATAAAAACTAAAATACCTCTATTATACGGGGTGTCTCTTCCTTCCCAAGCAGAGACCATGATGCGAGACTTAGCTGGCGATGGTGGGATGTAGACTTGAGATGGTGACCTAAGTCTATCAAATCTGTCATCAAACCCCCGGTAAGGTGTCTCACCCCTGCCATGTGTAGTTCCTTCATCGATCCTAGCATCTCTAGGAGTTCTTCCTCGAGAGTAAGTTGCATCCTAGTCATGTCTCTGGTGGCCCTTCCTCGTGAATATCTGTCCTCATTGTCACGTATGGGAGACCTTCGATGTGAAGACCTATCGGCCTTGTAATGCATGGGAGTTCTTTGAGGGGAGTGTATACCATTGGTATCATGTGAAGGAGTTCTTCTGGAATCTGGAGTCTCATCCTGCCCATGCATAGGAGTAGTTTCATGGTATGGTGAATCATCCCACTCCCACCTCCCATTGTCCCACTTGCTTGGAAAAAATAACATATGACTTGTGTTACTTCAAGAAAGTTATTTGCTAATAGCCATCATTTCAAAATTACCTTAACAATGCTAGGCATCAGAACTTTGCATGCAATGATAACAACAACCACCTGATGTCGTATGTGTATGCTTAGTCCTATGACTCTTTCTTGACTCCTCTCTGCTTTGCCTGTGGACCTCTCTGTAATGCTTTTCTGGCCTAGGAGGTAGGCCTCTCCTTCTTGAGCTACTTAAACATGTCTACCCAACCATCAACATCAAAATCTTACATCATTGCCTGCAGACTATTGATGCACAAAATGCCAAAACTTTCAAAGGGCATCAAAGAGACAGTCCACTTGTCATAGAATAATACCATATCTTTAGAGTTCTCTCTAGTAATAGGAAACTCTGAACCCTCACCTGTGGCACTTGTGTATTCAGCCCACATTTAATTTCCTACGAGTCATGTTGTATCATAGGCTTCCAATCTTATACCAATGGAAGAAAAGACAACTAACCTGAGACATAAGGCATACTCTCTACCCCATGCAATTTGTAGTTGCGAGTACATCCATTCGTCTTCTCTGCAGTGAACAAGTGGTCATCTACTTCACTAGATTTGATTCCCTTAGATGGGCCAATCTCTCCATCCATTGACGATGTTGTGACTGAAAACTTCCTGGATACAATACCAGCTGCCTCCCTCTTTGCTTGAGCCAAACCATCAAGCCCTAGAAATTTACACAAACAAAACTTGAGCATGACTGACAAGAATTAAACGGTGCAAAAGCTGTGCAATTGGGAGTGACCTGTGCTCCAGATGACAATGAAGAACTGTGCAATGGAAAGATGCAAAAAACGAATTTACCTAAGGCGGATTTGTGAGAAGATGCAACAGCGCCAGCACCTACTACAGTGAAGCTTCACGTCTGAAGCCCTCCATATCCTAAAAACAAATGAAAAAGACAATCTTCCAAGCAGAGAAGGGGCCCTTCGCAAGTGCCATTGTGTATGTGCTCGTCTGCTTGATACCAGATTTCGTCGAGAGAATTGTGGTGCACAAATTTACTGACAGAAACTCAATGAGAAAAAACTCCAAGCAAGAGTTTTTTCTGTTTTATATTTAAAAATATGGCTTTTTTAATTAAAAAATTTGGTTGGGTTTATTCATTTTAGGGTCAGTCCACACACGCACATCTCATGCACATGCTGAAGACATGTTTTGCTCACCCATATGTTGAACATAGATATATACTTTGTGATTAAGCAAACAAAACAAAAAGAAAGTTGGAAGCTTTGTGTTGGGATAGCTCATCTTTCATGCAAAGGGCAGACATAGACATTACCTACAGATCACAGATACTCGCAAAGATTGCATAGAGGCTTCAAAGTGAGAGCTTGTGATAGTTTACTGCTGTGTAAATTGGGTATACAGTAGGGTATATCTACTGTCCATAGGGTTTTCTAGATTGATTTATGGTCTTCAAGACTCATTGAATGCTATTGATGCTCTATGGTTGATAGATGATTGCCAAAACCAAAGTACATGCTTTGGAGTGATTTTTGGGCAGAATATGTATGTTTTAATGCTGTTGTAATAAATCTATCTAAAAGGGATGAAATGGATTTTGAAGGCCCATAATGGGTTGACAGAGATATTGATGCTTTTTAATGGATGACAGCACTTCCAGGTAATGATACCCATCATTTACTATAGGGATTTTGTTATATGCATGGTAGTACTCCTAGAGATTTCATAGAGGCTTCAAAATCAGAGCTTATGACAGTTTACTGCTGTCTAAACTGTGTATACAACGGGGTATCCACTATCCATAGGGTTTTCCAAATTGATTGATGGTGTTCAAAGACTCCCGTTGAATGCTATTAATGCTCTATGGTTGATAGATGATTGCCAGAACCAATGTACATGCTTTGGAGTGATTTTTGGGCAGCATATATATGTTTTAATGCTGCTGTAATATATCTGTATGAAAGGAATGAAATGGATTTTGAAGGCCCATAATGGGTTAACAAAGGTATTGATGCTTTCTGATGGATGATAGCACTTCCGGGTGATGATACCCAACATTTACTATAGGGATTTCGTTATATGCATGGATATATGAGGCATATGCCATTGATTTTGGAGCAAAGATATTGATGTATGTCAGAGTATATCTGAGTCATAGTCTCAATGTGTGTTATGGGCTAGCATCCCAAGTGTCTTCATGCCTAGATTTGGGCATATCATATGGATGTATTGAGATTGCTTTGTTGAGCTACATGTGATACAAGATCTTTGGATTGCGCCTTGATTATTGTCTTTGGATTCATTAGATCTTTATATTCTCTTTCTTTCATTCGGTTCTAGGACTCAAAATATATGCACCCTTCTATCTTTTACCCTTGCGATAGACCTTTAACCTTACACACTCTGACAACGCTGTCTAGAGCAACCTCAAACCATGCTGGACAGACCTATGTTTGTGCAAGACAACCATCTTCTTATGCCATGTTTTCAGACTAGGGGTCTCCTCCTACAACTTGGCAATACAACAACCTTCTAGGCAACGGGTTCAACACTCCAGCCCCAGTACGTTTTGTGTTGTGTTTTTGCACCTGGCTAGTAGGCTTCTCACTAGGCGGCATCTTGGCAGTTTGGGCAACACACTAGGCGGCACCTTGGCAGTAGGCTTCTCACTAGGCGGCACCTTGGCAGTTTGGGCAACACACTTTGCGAGTGGGCAACCTATTATTTTAGACAGACTGATTATCTTTATTGCTGCATTTCACATTGGACTAGTCTTTCCAAACCTGGGCAACACCTTACTAGTTTAGGTGGCCTCTCTATCATGTCAGCAATAGGATGGATCTGCATTTATTGCAGGGACTCCATTTTTGGGCACCCCTAGTTCTACATGCCCAAACATCATGGACACCAATGAATTTTACACATATATCTTCCATGCTGCTTGAACATAAGGTATCTTTGAGGTTACAATAGATGCTTTGTTTCAATCATGGTCATACATTTTATGTTTTCTTTTGCAAACCCTAGCGTATCTTCACACCAATGTGCCAAGGAAGGCCTTCTATATGGAAAAGCCTCATATACTGCTAGCATGGAATGGGCTATTGAAAGTGAACTAGGTAAACATCACAAAGGCCAAAGAAAAACACAAACAAGAATGAAGTAATAAATCATGCTCAATCAAGTATGTTGAATGCTAATACAATGGATTGAGAGTCTCACGGCTCCATGTCTCTAGGATCAATATTGAGGTGAACAAAATCGAGTTGACGATGTTGATCAAAGCTTGAAGATGACTGCACTATCTTAACTAATCTGACAACAAGACCTATGAAGGAATGCTTTGTAGAGGGAGAAATTGCAGTCCTTTAAGCAAGGGGATGTTGCAGAAGACATTGAGTGATGAAGGACAATAGTAGAGGGGCTCGGAGCAAATGAGGGCGTCGAGGCATCATTGCTCAAAGTTGTAGAGTAGTAGGCGGCCATGTTGATGATTTTAGGGCCAGGAGAAGAAGCTGCTCTGTGAGAGCAAAGAGTAGAATCTGATGGTGATGGTGATGAGGATGATCCAAGGTGCAAGGGAGAAAGACGACAGAGCATGACATTTAGCATGCATATTTTCCTTTGTTTGTTGTTGGTGAAGTCTCAATTCTAGTTGAAGAAAATAAGGCACACACACAAGGGGAGAGAGAGAGAGAGACACACACACACACACAAATCACAATGTGGATGGGAGGCAGCAAGGGCTAAAGAAGCTATGTTTGTTGTGTGTGCTTGCAACTTTGTTGTCACTCTCGTTTGAACTCTTGCTCCCTTTGACACTTTTTACATCCCCCTCCCCCCAAACACAAAAACCCTTGCTATTTTCACTATAGCTATCAATGTATCCAAGAATGCTTAAAAGGTATCTGATCCACACGCAAAACCTAAGATTCTCTTTCTTGTTTTCATCACCAGAATAGGATCCTTCACTGAGAGCTCTCCTCAAGATATTTAACTCCTAATAGTAAGCCCTAATCTGTGATCTGTGTGAGAAAGGCAAGAGCCCCAACATCACCTCCTACCATGCCCATGGTGGAGAGTACCAAACCTCTTCCTCCCAATGCCTATGGTGTGACACTAGGAACACTTGAGAACTTCTTCCAATGTCTATATCTAAAAATAGCATTCAAAATGAATAACAGTGTTACTCAACATTCAGAGAGATCAACCATGTATAAGTATCACCACCAAATTCATGATCTTACAAGAATTTGCAAGTACTAGCATAAGGTGAGTATCATTTACAGTCTAACATGTTCATAGCATACCAAGCACATCACTAGCTTAATAAATTTATTGCAAGAATAAACTGCCAAATTACCCGTGCAATTTGATGGAAAACAATAATACCTTATTTTTCATGTCATATACATATGCTTCAATAGCATTCTTATTATCTTTGGTCTCGTAATCCAATTCTACAATGCCATTTTATATTCCTTTGCTGTAACTTTCTACAAATCAACTTGAGAAATACCTCCAACAATAGCCTCATTTACAACAATCTCTTTCCTCTTACTGTTCTTTTTCACTACATCTTTTTGCATGTATTGCAAACACACCAAATTGTCACAACCATGAACAAGTGCAATAGATACTTATCCAGTCACAACCATCTCTACATGTTAGAGACAAGTAAGCCTCCCACTCAACACTACAACCTAAAAGGGAAAATCAAAAGACTTCATTAATAGTTTGAAGTCACCTACATTAGGTACTTGAAGATAATATAATGGTCATATATGAATATAAGCCACCAAGAAATGAAGCTAATGAATTAAAACAAAAAAGGAATCAAAAGTCCGACTAGTACATCGATTGGCTGGTCTTACACTGTGACTCTGCTTAAAGCACCACAAAAAAGATGAGCAATAGTTTCTAATTCAAGTCTTATGAACAAAGCCATAAAATCTTCATCTTAACTTAGCCACATAAACAAAAGGTATGTACAGAACCATGATATTCACCTTTGGGGTTTCCACTTCCATATTCATAGGCTTTGCTTCTCCACCTGCTCCACCATTTTCTATTCTAGGCTCTGTCCAATTATTATCATAAGTATCCATCTTCACTGCACTCCTAAAATCCTATTAACATTCCAAGTTAGGGATGTTTCTAAGTCCTTTAGTAGCACCATAACCAGCTCATTTTCACTTTCAACTTTGGTTGTGAAATGTAGAGTTCCATTGCATGTGACCAAATATTACAGTGATAGTTCCATTAAATCAGAGATTTCTATTGTAAAAGCACTTGCATCCTGCAAAAACCTGGCTGAAAAGGATGTCACCACTTGCCTACTCTAGCTTACTAAATCAAAAACATCCCTCCATGTCTTGTTCTTTTTCATTTGTTCTAAATTATCTTCTCTGATTTATCTTCATACATTGCAAATCATAATAGTTTGCTTTGATGTGTGTAGTAATGAAAACTTTTGTAAAGCACATGAGATTAATTTGGACTTGAAACTTAAAGTCATTTGTGTAATTATCATTCAGTTAGGACTTGAAAGTTAAAGCTATCAGGATAACTATCATGTAGATTGGCGTAAATCACATGAGATTCATTTGGACTTGAAACTTAAAGCCACTAGGATAACAGTCACACAAATTGGCATAAAGCACATGAGACAGGAGATTGATTTGGACCTGAGATTGAAAGTCATCTGTTTAATTATCATGCAACAACTAGATCATACCTAAAACTGGGCCTTATTTTTTTGAGTCGGTTGATAGATAAGGTTGCTTGTGGACAAGTGACACTGAAGGGACTTACTCATGATGCTGTCAATACAAAATTATCATCTAATGTCTTCGATACTTTGCTACCAACCCTTCTATTGAACTAACTGGCTACTCTAGAGCTAGCCTTTATGTTTTGTATTTTTGGCTTGCGGATGTCTGCAGCGACTCCCTCATTCTTTCAACCCTGATGGATGCGCACACACTTGCACCTCTCTGTCTCTCTCTCTCACCCTGGCTCGCGGGATTTTGAGCATTTTAAAATCTTAACGTAACGTTCCGTTCATCACTTCGTTCTCGTTCTTCAAAGTAAATGACCTTCCGTCTTATGCTCTCCCAAAATGAGGCTAGTTACACACCGTCATTGTGTGCCCAATTTGCGCCTAGTTGGTGGGCATAGGAAAAGTCGACCTGGTCGATCACTTGTCCCTACCACCTGCTTAGACACTGGGCAATGGATATTGTTCTTGGCTGATAAGTGTCTGTCCATCTTCCATCTGCAAATCCTGCAAAACCTTAGCTCAGCATGTGAACACAACCAGACATAGGAAAAGAGGGCATGCATGAAGCATGGAAAATTCTAAAATAGTGAGATTCATGACGCTTCATACCTACACCATATCAATACCTCCCTGCAAATCCTAAGCAGATACACCTCAAGCATAGTATTGCTTCAGTGCAGAGAACATTAAACTACTTACTCCTCTTGAAAGGACTTGTATGAGATGCATATGCATACATGGATATAAAACATGGCCTACTATTTAGAAGATAGATTTGAACATGCAGGCATACTTACGTGATTTTGCCTGCTGAAAACTATGCAATGATTATTTTGCTCATGCATTGATGAGAAAGACATTTACATGTAGTACAATGATTTTGTAGTGAAGATGGTTGTTCATAAAGCCAATGCAAACAACAGCAACATGTTCGCTTTCATGGATACAGATAGAGAGAAACACGTAGAGTGAAGAAACATGCTTCCTCTCTCATTCTACTCATTTACTGAAAGAACATAAGTAAAGTATTTACAAGTCATGAAGGACCATTCACACCAACCATAAAGACTAGAGTATCGACTTATTTAATATACCTGACTAATATAGCTAGACTAGCTATGTCCAGCTCATGTCGGTCAAACACACATGAAAGAGCTTGATTTTCTAACACTCCCCCTCAAGCTCAAGACATCATCTGTACACCAAGCATTTTCCTAAAACCACAAAATTTATCTTTACCCAAGGACTAGGTAAAGATATCCACAACCTGTTCATCTGTCTTTACATGCATAAGATCAACTCGTCCTGCAAGAACCATCTCTCTGATGAAATGGTAGTGTACCTCTATGTGTTTCATCCTGGCATGATAGACTGGATTCATAGCCAGAAGTACACTACTTAGATTATCACATAGTAACTTCACTGGAGCATCTACCTGTATGTCCAAATCAGCCACCATAAGCTTGAGCAGCCATGAAATCTCGCATGCTGCCAATGCAGCACCCCTGTACTCTGCCTTAGTACTCGACAAAGCAACCGTAGGCCGCTTCTTACTGCTCCAGCTAATCATACCTCTACCAAATCCAAATGCATATCCACTCGTAGATCTACGATCATATGAGCAACCTGCCCAATCTGCATCCGTGTATCCAGTCAATGTCAAGGGCTTATCTCTGACATAGAACAGCCCATACTCTACGGTGGACTTAACATATCTAATAATGCATCTAACTGCATCCAAGTGCGGCTTTCTAGGCTTCTGCATAAACTGGCTTATGAGCCCTACAACATAGCTCAAGTCAGGCCTAGTGATGGTCAAGTAAATCAAGTTGCCAACCATCTGCTTGTACATAGTCACATCCTCTACTTCAGCCCCAGTATTCATGTCTAACTTGACATTCTGATCAAGAGGTGTATCCAACGGTTTGCATTCAGTCATGCCATACTTCTTCAGCATCTCCATGGCATAGTGCTTCTACATCAGCCATAAACCATTTTCAGCTAGAACTACCTCAATGCCCAAGAAATACTTCAGTTCTCCTAGGTCTTTCACCAGCACTACCAAGCCACTGTCAGTCTTCTTTGTAAATAGGCTGTGATCAGCCCTGCCAACAGCAAAACCCAATCTCTGCAAGTAGTTACTGATCCTAGCATGCCAAGCTCTCGGAGCCTGCTTCAACCCGTACAATGTCTTTTTCAGCCTGCATACATAATGCTGAAAATCAGGGTGAACATACCCTTCCGGCTGAACCATATAGACATCCTCTGCTAGGTCATCATTAAGAAATGCATTCTTAACGTCCATCTGCTACAATTTCCAGCCTTTAGCAGTAGCCAAGGCAATCACAGTGCATATGGTTGCCATCTTGGCAACATGGCTAAATGTTTCCTCATAATCAAGTCCATATTTTTTGGCATACCCCTTTGCAACCAGCCTGCCTTTGTATCTCTCCACGCTGCCATCTGACTTGCATTTGATTTTGTAGACCCATTTGTAGCCAATGATCTTTTTCCCTTCAGGCAGTGGCACTAAATCCCATGTCTTATTTTCAGCCAAGGCATTCATTTCTTTGTCCATGGCTACACACCAGTTCTCATCTTTCACTGCTTCAGCATATGTACCTGGTTCTTTGACCTCCATCACTTTTGTCATGTAAGCATAATGCTTTGCGGAGTAGCCACTGTATGTCAACCTGTCAATAGGTATTTGACCCTCTGCGCGAGCGTCTAAGCTGTGGTGCACTACTCGATTCCCCTCTCTCATGAGGTGGAATATACCTGCTCTGCCTTGTGCCAGGTGTATAGATAGTCGGAATACCAAGTTCGCTTTCTAAAGTATCAGCAGACTCATAGCCAGAAGTCATTCTGCCAGGTGTCATCATACCAGATGCATCCTCAGTAGCTTTCTCTTTTCCTTTGCTGTCCAAGACATCATATCTTCCCCTCATTGACATAATGGTGTTAGTGGACGGTGAGCCCCTCAATCTTCCTGTCCATGGGGATACTGTTTGACTACTAGGTCCTGTCATAGCAGTGCTCTACTGTAAATCAACTGTAGAGACATGAGTGGAAGGCATATCCGATGGCAGTGCAACTGATGATACATACCAAGAGCCCATCTCATCAAAGATAACATCCCTACTCACCAAAGTCTCCCTGGTAGAGGGATCATAGCATTTGTATGCCTTCTTCTCCTGCAAATATCCAATGAAAACACACTTATGCGCTTTGGGATCTAGCTTCTTCCTTTTCTCATCTGGAATATGCACATAAGCAAGACAGCCAAAGACTTTCATGTGACTTACATCCGGCTTATAGCCATACAGCTTCTCAAACGGTGTCATCTCATGAATACCTGCAGTGGGAGTCCTATTCAGAATGTATACAGCTGTCATAACAGCCTCTGCCCAATAGTAAAGCGGCATATGCTTTTCATTCATCATGGCCCTAGCAGCTTCCATCAGAACCCTGTTTATTCTTTCAGCTACTCCATTCTGCTGCGGAGTGTAGCTGCAGGTTAGCTGCCTATGAATGCCATTTTCAGCCAAGAAATCATCAAATTCATTTTATACATACTCCCCACCACTGTCAGATCTCAAGCAAGAGATGTAGCATTGAAACTCCTTCTCAACCTACACTTTAAATTGCTGAAAAATAGCAAAGACCTCATCTTTTATTTTCAATATGTAAAGCCAAGTATAGCGACTGTAGTCATCAATGAAAGATACATAATATCTGGAACCTCCCATAGATGCATTATGAGTTGGCCCCCAAACATCAGAGTGCACTAACTGCAATGGACGTGTACTTTGCCTTACATGCTTGACAAACAACAATCTAGACTGCTTACCGAACTGGCAAGCATCGCATACATGACCACTATCTGAATATTGGAACTTGGGTAAACCTATAACCAGTTGTTTTTTCTGCATAATTTGTAGCCTTTGCAAATTGACATGCCCCACTCTCTTGTGCCATATTTCCAAATCCCTAACAGTGCCAGAACCATGGGCAAACATAGCTGAATTCAGCTCCGGCAAAGAAGCATCAAGAGTAACCATTCTGCCATTTCTGTGACCACAAGCTAACAACTTGCAGCCATTGTCAAACTCTTCAATAAAGCAGCCATGCTTATTGAATCTAACCTGCAAGTTCTGCTCCATCATCTGACCGACAGACAATAAGTTCTTCGTAATTGAAGGGACATGCAAGACATCATGCAAATTTTTCTTCCTGCCATCATGAACCACAAGAGGCACTTTGCCTTTATGCTCAATGCTATGCTATGTGTCATCACCTGTGCATACATAGCGATGCTTTTCAGCCACCATATCAGTGAACCAGTCACCGTGAGGGGTCATGTGATTCCACGCCCCTGAGTCAATGTACCACACTACATCATCAGATGATTTTTCAGCAGCCTTATCTTTGACATATTGCATGGCAAACAATCTATCACCAGAGTCATCTGCTTGACTGGACAGCATAGTGTCCATGCTGTTTTCCCTTCTGGTTTCCCTGCTTCTTCTAGCAGTCCTTTGCAATATGCCCATACTTACCATAGTAATGATAATCCTTATCCTTGTTTGGATTGTCAGACGAACGCTGCTGCTGCCATGAGCCTCTGCCACTGGAGTTAGATCTCCCCCTGCCTCAAAAATTTCCACCACCTCTTGCATTTGATGACGGCTGATTGCTATTACCATAGGATGCATTCTGCTGGCCTCCTTTGCTAGATCCATAGCCCCTACCACGGCTGCCACGGCCACGCTGATTCGAGTAAAAAACTGCATCCTTATTCTTTGAACTGCTTGACCCTGTAGCTAAGCCAAGCTTCACCTGTTCATGAATCAATAATGCAACCAGCTCATTAAAGTCAGGCATTTCAGCCCGCAGAGACACTGAAGTGTCAAAAGACTTGTATTCAGGACCCAAGCCATTCAAAGTCACTGCAACCATATCTTCATCTTCAACCTATGAACCAACAGATGCCTGTTGATCTGCTATGGTCTTAACCTCTGTGACATAATCATGTATGGATCTGCTCTTTCTCTCCATGTTATTGAATTTTTGCTTCAATTGTATCTTCTTGGCACTTGTGGTTGTGCCATAATATTTGACCAATATGTTCCATGCATCTGCTGGGGACTTACAGTTCATGATCTGCATCACCATAGCATCCAAGATGCATAATGACAGCCAATGTAAAACCTTGCGAGCTCTTTCCGTCCAAGCTCGATGCGCTCGTCTTTGATCAGCTGTTGTAGGATTCCTTTCTGGAACTTTAGGTTCAGCCTCAACACCTATCACTAAGTCCCAGTATCCCTTGCCTATCAAAAAGTTCTCCATGCGGAAGTTCCATATTGCATAATTGTTGCTATCAAGCTTTTCCCCCACAATCTGGGTTAGGTTGTCAGTTCTATCTGCATTTGCCATTTTGTAGACACTGCCTGACTACTTGCAAACCAAGGTCTTCTTAATAGTTCAGTTTCAGCTCGCAACTGTTTATGACAGTTTTCTACAATTAATTGTAGTAAAAACCAAGGGTATTGCAGCCCACTGACAACCCAAAACAGCCCACAACAAAGTGGCCTAACCTGTAGGTAAAACAGTCAATACATATGCTATGTATTTGCTTCAGTTTAAACTCCTGCAACCTCACTGCCATGGTACATACATGCAATCTGAAAATTGTAATCTGTGAGTGACCAGCAGTGGTTTCAAGCCCAAACTGAGTGATATATGATCCAAAATACACCTACAACAGTTCAGATGTTAACCTCTGCATACGAGGTTCCAAACAAGTCAATCTGACACTTTATACATGTACTACAAGTACAAAAGCATAGTAATCTGGCTGCAGGTTTCAATCAACCAAAGATGTTCAATCACAGTGCGTGTATTTCAGTCCAAGAACTCCAAATACATTCCATACATTTAGTACTTGATTGTCAATTCAATATATGAGCATTCGGGTAACCACAGACAACCCGTCTTCAAGGAGTCAAACCCATCTTGAAGGAACCAAGTCAGGAGATGCATCAACTATTTGTAACCAACCTATGCATTGTTATTACATTTATTCTCTGCTCCAGATTTTAGTCTTTCAAGAGCATTCAATGCTCATCTCAGGTTGCATAGTAACTGTCAGACATATTTCAAGTCATACATCCGATTGACACCAACTAATGTAATGCAATGCGTTAGATGAAGACAATGCTTGTTGCCCACAAATTTTGACAATTTTCCAGCCTGTTTACACTTCCAGATCTGAGTATTTTCTTCAAGGAATTTCAGCTCAAAGGCATGAAGACAGATACATGTGTTTTCCATAGTGCATCTAGGCTTCAATGAAGTCCACAAAGCATGTTAGAGAGCTTCAAGCTCCAACCAAGATCAAATACAAGCTGTCCTATCACTGTTTACAACTGGACTGCTCCTGTTTCAAATTTAATGATAAGATCTATAGCTCATCACTAAGCATACATCCAAGTATTAGTATTCCAAGACCTTCGACCACCTTCCAAGGTGTATATGCAAGATGTAGATTGCTTGATAAGCTCCCAATGCCTTGTTTTGCAGTCAAATATGTCTTCAGCCACAATAGGCGCAAACACGCAGACCTGTCTAGACCATTTGCAGTAGCATTCTATGACAATGATGATCATAGAGCACACTCTAGTGCTCAATGTGGCTCAGAGAGACTGCCCAACAAGCTATAGCAAGCTCTTGCATAGATAGAATGCATAAACCCTGACACATACCTTGATAGAGTAACAATGGCAGCCTTTCTTCTTCATAGAGACACTCTGTCTTCAAGCTTCAAGTCCTCTTTTCCAGTGCATTCCACCAGTGAGCCCATTCATGGCTCTGATACCATGTTTGCTTTCATGGATGCAGATAGAGAGCAACACGCAGAGTGAAGCAACATGCTTCCTCTCTCATTCTACTCATTTACTGAAAGAACATAAGTCAAGTATTTACAAGTCACGAAGGACCATTCACACCAACCATAAAGACTAGAGTACCGACTTATTTAATATACCTGACTAATATAGCTAGACTAGCTGTGTCCAGCTCATGTCGGTCAAACACACATGAAAGAGATTGATTTTCTAACACAACAATAAGCCATCGTGTGTCTTCATGAAATGTTGATATGCAAATGTGCACACGGAAACACTAATAGAATTGGAAAGAATTGGCAAATGTGATTATTTGCAAGATACAATCATCAATCCCCATATTTGAATGCATAACTCATGGTGCATGCAAAACTGTTGCTGTTAATCAAGTGCTTCCTTGCATCTCTCTTGGCTACATTCAGTATCATGCAATTTATAGTAGTAATAAATTCTTTGACCAGTTAGAAACGTTCTAACTAATGCTGAAGGACTCGAAAAAATGCTAATCCTTCGAGGTGTGCTTTGTAGGGTATTCGCAGTGTGCCGAATGGTCAACCAACAAACCAAAGTTCACATATGACTGCTGAACAAACACTTGTGAGAAACATGACCAAAGTTTAGTACTATTGAAATGACTATTTCAATATCAAAACATGGCAGTTGAAATGATGCTTATGTTTACCTGCATGGCTTGCCCAAAGAGCACCAAACTGGAATGTCAAAACATGCTTCCTTGAAGTCACTTTCCTACCATTGCCTTTGTGAATTGCTATGGTTATCCCCTTGGGAATGGATGCAGTTATCAGAAATATGCTGCAGTTTGCTTGATGGTAATTTACATGTACTAGAAGAACTTGATTTCCATACGTGATGATGAAGAGGATGTCCATGTTGACGAAATGAAAACAGATGCCCACATGGCATAACTTTTCCATACTTTCAAACGTGTGCAATGCACCACTCTCCATGCTTGTGTCATGTTGATTTTCAAGGCAGTGTAGAAAATGTTCATGGAAAAGCATGCCAAGTTCCTGCTTTCTGATTACTACGTGAACCCTCGATCTCTAGATTGGTGGAATTTCTATGTATGTGCAACTCGAGGTGATGATGCACGGTTTAGAGAAGTATAGGGGATAAACTGATTGGAGGAGGCCTAGCCATCTGATTTGTTGAAATAGGAACTGGATGGACATACACTTGATCCAAAGCTTGTGAAGGGAAACAACTACTCTAGAATATCATGGTGAGGAGAAGGCAGTGTGCATTTGCGACCGGTATGTGACTGGCCCATCGGCCTTGTAGAAGGCTGAAATACCTACACCATTGTGATGGCAGTGCTATGCAAAGTGGGGCTAGAAATGCTTCTCCATGGCCTCATTGAAGTCATAGGAGGACGACCACCACAAAAAGGTGTTGTGGCCTCAGTGAAGTCATAGAAATGCTTCTCCATGACCTCAGTGAAGTCATAGGAGGACGACCATCACAAAAAGGTGCTGTGGAGAATCCAAGACCAGATGGTCGAATAGCAAAAAAGGCTATGTTGGCTTACGACAATCATGGAGGGTGTGCTGAAGTATGCAAGGCCATCCTAGATTTGTAAGGAGAGCTGTTTTCTCCTTCTCCAATTGAGATGATGGCACAAATGAGTCATCCAATCTTTCAAAGTCCTCACCTTGCGACAATCTTGTGAAGACATTCTAAATGCAAAAAGTTCATTGTTGTCAAAGAAAGGAAAAGTAGTTACATGCAATGCAAATCTGATCAATGATATTAATAAATATCATTTCTTGCATTGTCTTGCAAAAAGAATTGCCCAACTTTGCAAAATCGATGTATAATACGTGTGAATTCCATGATAGGGCTCTAAATGTTGTACGATAGTATTGGTACTAGGGATAAAAGATTTATTTAATCTTGCATTGTAAAAACACAAAATCACAAGAAGATGAATGTTACAAAATATCATTGGAGCTGAATGTCAAGTCAGTATCTTGGGTGCAAGCATGGCCTTTAGCATCATGCCAATCTGAAGGAAATTCCAATAAATATACCATTTGCAAGAGAAGTGGATGCAAACTTCTGTAGCACACAACGATGAATCATGCAAATATAATGACAACCCAGTAAACTGTGCGTCTGAATAGGGAGATAGATGAAGGACAAATTTAAGCCTGCTAGCGTAGGGCTTGATTAATTACACAATTCATGTTTTCGCATGCAATAAAGAAATAGAATGTATTACTTATATGCATGCTTCAAGTGTCAGTAAAGTATAGTTTCTCCCTTTTGAATTCGTGCAATGTATAATGTAGCACATGTCCAACGATCTCATAAAACAATTAAATTTCAGCATTTTTAAAAACAATTACGAAGTGCCATGACCAAAATGCAATGTCTTTGGAAGCATCCAACAAATACACAATTTTAAAATTGTCATACTCATCCATTCAAATGCACAAGTGATATTTCAACAATAATACTATGAACGAACATTGGTGATTGATCGATCCTTCTCATTATTGCACTTTTTGACAAATTATCATCATGCATGAATCGTTGATGAATTCATACATCAAAAGACAATAACAATATGCAAGATTCTCTATTCAAGATTGAAGAACAGACACATAGTTGTACCTACTAATCCTCAAGACAATTTGTCTCGATGATGTCAGCCTAATTGTCTCATCATCTACCACTATTGACTTGGATATCCCAATGATATTCTCTGCAACATGCTACGATGTTAGAGTAATATCATAGAATCGAACAACACACATCAAAGTGCGTTATTGAATTAGAGCAATGTAAAACAATCATCAATCCCCACAAGTTGTCTGCAACATGATAGGCTCTCTCTCCCTCTCTTTCTCTCTCTTTATCCCTCCCCCCCACCCCACCTCTTATGTTGTTGACTGTTGAGATCTTTCTGGGGGAAGGCACTACAGAATTGCACGGACAATCCAGCATAGTTACAAGTGTTTGCATGTCCAGTAGCCACAGACCCATTTTTGCTACATGCAAAAGCTTTGACAAAGATGTTGATGTAGAAGATTTGGCCAGCAACGCATATTTCCCCACTTTCCAAAGGAGTTGATAGTCATGTATTAGAGCACAAATATGTATGCATGGATATTACTAATTCGTTCCAGGCCTGCACAGGGGTTGCATCTTCCATATTGTTTCAAGCCTACAGGGGGGAGAGAGAGAGAGAGAGATTGCTTGTAGTAAAAAACTATAGAAATTCACGATGGACTACATTGTGTAAAAAATTGCCTCCCCCCTCTCTCTCTTTGGGAAAAGCATGCAGAAATTCGTGAATAAATTCATGGACATAAGAAAATTGGTATCGAACTTGCATGCAAAAGCACTCACCAATGAGATTTTGTTGGCACGGGGGAGAGGAGGCAGACAACAACCATTCAACATATCACACTTCCAAACAGGAGTGATTGTCCTACCAGCATTCCACCTCTAGACTCCTAAAATAGCCACTCGAAGATTGCGTATGTGAGGTGGGGTCAACAAGCCAAAGATGCAGGAATGATTCTCCCCATTTTTGGCCTTTGATGATTTGGCACCACTATTTTATTAGTGGGTTTTCAATAAGGTCACCCCTTTAGGGGGGTTTCAATTTGAAACCGTTTGGTTTTGGGTGGGTGAAAGCCCAAAACTCCTCCACGTGGCCTTGGAAATTTTTGATTTTTCATTGAAACCCCCCACAAAAAACCCTTATGGGAACAAATCCAGAGATTCAATGAGAGAGAGAGAGAGAGAAAGAGAGAGAGAGAACTGATGACTAGGATATGTTAATGTTTTCCACAAGCACCTCTCGGTGCTAGCCAAAGTTGAAAGCCCAAGAGTGTTATTGACCAAATCAATAAAGGTGCATCTATGTCTAGGACCAATCAACAACACTCTTGGACTTTCAACTTTGGCTAGCACCAAGAGATGCTTGTGGAAAACATTAGCATATCCTAGTCATCAGTAAAGATGCTAGCTGAAGTTTTCCACAAGCATCTCTCAATGCTAGCCGAAGTTGAAAGCCCAAGAGTGATGTTGATTGGTCCTAGAGTGTTGCTAAAATCTTGGATGTGGAAATGGAGAGAGTCCTTGGCACCTTGCTGAAATTATCTTGCTCTTGGATAAACCATTCATTGAAGGGGAGGTATTATTTATGCTCAAGTCTATGAAGAGGGGAAGTCATGCATTTATGGGTTTTAGGCAGATCTCTATCTTGCTTTGCAACTTTCAAGATGCATGCTTCAAAGATCTGACTAGCTCAAGTTATTGGACCATGAGTACCTCAAACCTTTTGGTTCTAAGAATTGTGTATATGTATGTATAAATACAAGAGTAGATGTAATGTTGAGTAATGTGTGTGTGCGGAGGGGTGTGTGTGAGTCATGTGTATGAGTGTGTAAAGAAGGAGCAAGGATAAGTAGTATGTGACATGTGTCTATGTATGTACTATGTGTATGAGTACATATGTACATGTGGCGAATGTTTCTATATATATCCCATAACTTATAAATATTGTGAAGAATTTAATATATTTCTTTCAATATTTGTTTCGCATGAATGTTGGAAGAGCCTTCAAAATCTCAATATACCTTAGAAATGTTGGCGAATAAAAAAATTTGGAGTTATAACTTAACCTACTCAAGTTTCGAAAAAAAAATCTGAAAAGGTAAAAACATAGCCATTTGGCGACATATAGCCACTAAAATCATCTATGTGAGTCATATATGTAGGAATATCATATGGATGCAAATATCAATGATAATGTGAATCAATAGCTAGACACACATATCTCTTACGATGGCACCCATATGGATCTAGAAGATGATGTTTGTAGCGTCAATGTCCTTGGAGTGAAAAGCCAATTTGCATTGGTAGATCTTCTATTAGATATACTACCAACCCAATTTGCATCTATATAACCCAAACGCATGTATATTCTTACTTGCCTCATACAAAAGTCTAGCCAAAGGCCAAAGATGGTCATGATGTGCTTTCCATGGATCTAGTTCATGACAAGCATTGGATTCAAGTATGACAACTTTTTGTGGTCATGGATTGGTACACTCAACATTGACATCAGTGTTTAGGCATGCTTGTGGTGGCTTGATCACCCACTACTTGGGTATCCATGGTCCTATCTAATGGTCATTGTTGTATTTACTATGATGTGTCATTATCATTGTATATATTATTTTATTGATCACCCATGATTTAAGAGAGGGTGTTAGTATATTACATATCATGGGTGCAAGAGTTTGGGCATTACAATGCATTTCTATTTTTCTATTGGAGTATTTTTATGCTAGTCAACTTGTATTTTGGGCGCTAGTTTTCAGCTAGCCAATTGGTCATTTTTAAGACATTATTTTAGCCTATTTATAGGCTTCCCTTCTCCCACTATTAGTTATAATTAGATACACATCTAATCATCACACTACTTCTAAGTAGAGAGAGAAAGACTATACACATTGCTAATGAGTCATGCCCAAGCCTTTGTATTATTCTTGTGTCGTGGTATATGGATTCCATTTCCTAAGATGATTCTCTTTGAATTCTTGTGCTCTTGCAATGTTCTTTTCTATCTTTTGTGTTCTTGCAACCTAATACCTTAGTGTCTCTTTGCTTCCATTGCTACATACTTTTGTGACAAATTCATGCATTGTCTACATGGAAACACACACATGTGTTGCCTATAATCCTCAAACTTCGAAGTTGTCTGGATTTTAATGTGAACACAAGGTAAATTCATACTGATGAAAAGCTATGACAGAATCCACCCCCCTCCCCCATGCTAATTGTAAATATAAGTCTCATGAGAACATATACGCCTTTAAGTATTGATTCCCCTCCCCCGATCTTCCCCCCACCCATCCCCTTCCCACCACCCACACACTCGCCCCTCGCCCCCCACCCCCCGCCTCCCTAAAAAAGTGTGCTTTTGAAAAATTTTGAATGAAATGACCCCTAATGTAAATTTTACATGAGGTGCATTTATAAACCCCTTTTGTTTTTGGAAAACTGTAAGTCAACATAATAAAAATACCCTTTCTTTTGAACTCACGTGATATATTACATGTTCTATAAGGTGACCCCCCTCACCCCCCCGAGTGCGAGACACATGGTTAGCCATGTAGTGATGCTTCCCTTTTCATACCACCACAGAGAAGTAAAACTCTAAAAGTAGAAGTAGCCATCGAGTGATGTGTCCTATAGCACAAGGTTTATTAAAATAAGATATAACAAGACTTGATGGTCAACAAAGAAGGTAAAAGGCATAGCCAAAAGATAATGCCAAATTTTCTTTATAGCAAATACCATGGCCAAAACGCTGTCTCTACATTTTTGAGTAATTAATTTCATTCTTAGTGAGTTGTTTGCTAGCAAAGCTCACTGGGTAATCTAGGTTGTGTTCACCAGGCTAGCACAACACAGCTCCTATGATGAATTTCGAAGCATCAATGTGCACATGGAATGTGAGTGTCCAATCTAAGGCTCGTAGAATTGGTGCGATGGTCAGAGCCTTTTTCAATTTCTCCTATGCGCATTGGCATTCCTTGGTCCATTCGAATATGATCAATAGCTTGTATAGAGTTCTAGCAATCAATGCACAGTTCAACACAAAAAATTGCCGATAATACCCTGCATGACCTAAGAAGCACTGAATGCCCTTGTAATCATTTGGGGATGGGAGATTGACAATGACCCTGACCTGCGAGAATTACGTGGCGATGACATTCTTTGACACTACATGCCCTATGATGCATCCGTGCTTTACCCAAAACTAGCACTTCAAGGGGTTCAACGAGAGACGATATAGTCGACACCATTCAAAGACCACTCAGATTTTGTCTAAGTGTTCCCCCCAAGTAGAGTGAACACATAAGTCATCCACAAAGACCTCTAACTCCTTCCTAAGCATATCTTTGAATATAGTGCACATAAGTTGTTGAAACGTAGCTAGCACCTTAGTCAACCCGAAAGACATGACTATGTAGGCAAAGACACCCCACTCAATGGCAAACGTGATCCTATGCCTATCATTAGGATGCACTTGCCTCTGATTATATCCAGAGAAGGTCGTCCAAAAAATTATAGGCCTCTTTACTAGCCACTCTCTCGAGCATTTGCTCGATGTATGGCAAAGGATAGTTATCTCTCTTCGTAGCAGCGTTTACCTTCTTGTAATTGATGCACACTCTAATCTTTTCATTCTTCTTCAATATGATGACTATGGGTGAAACCCGATATGTGTGCTCAATTTTGTAGATGAATCCTGATCTCATTAGCTTGTCAATTTCTTCCTTGACGGTATGGGCATGCTTTGCATTTATGGGATATGATCGCTGCTTTTGACCAGTGTTATGTCAAGTGTCATGGGTATGTTACTTGAGTCTAACCCTTTAAGCTCCTCTAGGGACCAAGCAAGGATGTCTACATACTCTCGTAAGAGAGAAATGAGACTTGCTTCCTCTTCCCCGGTCAAGTCATTGGCTATAAAGTCAAGTCGAGGTGTCTTCTTCCTTGGCTAAATTAACCTCCTTGACCTTGGCAGGTCCTTCAATTGGTTCACTTTCTTGCCCTTATCATTTGGCTCCAACCAAGATCACTACCCTATCTCCTTTTTTGAACTTCGTGAATCACTGGTAGGTCTTGTGGTTTTCATTGCTTTTCTGCCTGTGTTTCCTTAGGCAGCTTCCGTCATTCCTCCCTTAGCCATCGGCGGCTTAGGTGGATGAGTAGGTCTCCCTTGGTGTGTCTAGTCTTGGAAGGTTGAGGTATATCATGATCACTATTTGAGCTAACTTCCAACTCAGAATCAAACTCTCCATCTTTGCTAGAGGAGGGAGTCTCTCCTAGTCGTTGTAGCTTCGAAGGTGAGTTCGTTCTCAACAGTGGTGCATCATTTGGTTGGGCTAGGCATGCTTGCTCGTAGCCAATTGGGCCTATGTGCTCCAAACAGGTTCGATCGCAATCCATACACATGACTACTCTCTCTATCCTAAAGGCATTCTGCTTGCGTGGTCTGGAGTCAACTTGTATTTATTCGATTATATGTCCCCCAATGTTGTATTCTATAGTGTCTATTTCCCTTTCGCACTGAAGGAACAATAGTCTTCATATTCGTCATTAGAGCTATCTTTGTCCGACTACTCATCATGTCCCAAGTCCTGATACATCTCTTCTTGTTGGTTGGGGACCAAGGCCCAATTTTACATCAAGTTTAAATCGTGCACCTTGGACCATCGCCACTTAGGGTCATCCAAGAGATCTTGGAGTGGCTTGAGATTCGTTGTTGGATTGCCAGCCAACTTGTCAATCAGATATCCAAGGATCTCAAGGAGCTCTTGTTTATTGGTTGAGACTTGGAATGTGATAGGGTTGTGGGCCTTCCACGTAGGATTCCAACCATCATGCAAATTGGTACTAAAGGTGTGTCCTTGGGCTAGCTAATTTTCTTGATGGCTTTTTCGTACTCCTCATTATTCGAGAACGGTAGGTCGATGGTAGTAAGAACATGCATCCAATCTCGCTCATCCTCAGGACACATGATATACTTGGTTAAGGGCCCATAGGATTTCCTAATCTGGCCGTCACCCTTCAGCATGGTGGAGATGGCATCTAGGTCAACTGGCATAGTCTTTTAGGTGTCTATCTCTACCCTTACAGCCTTCGTTCAATTGCCTAGTAAAATGAGGCCATTTCCCTAGTCTTCTATGACTCTCGCGTTGCACATCCAGGGTCAGCCTAGCAGGATGTCATAGTCTACTCCCATCATGACTATAAAGTGAATGGAGAATTGGACTCCTGCAATCTTCACTTACCAATTATTTAACACACCAAATGGTTGCACCTTCATTCCGTTAGCTAGTGTGATGTTGAACCTAGCGGTCTCGACCGGTGAGTTACTCCAAGTTTGGAGTACTAGATGGCTTAGCATAGCACACTAACTCCCGCTCTTGTATCTACGATTCCCTTTCTTTTGACATATCCAAGAGCTAAGACCGACAAGACTACATGCATCTCTGTGCCTTCCCAAAAATAATTGACGTGTAAGGACTTGGGCATGGAGTGCAGCGTCAGACTCGATATTTGTGTTTTTGTGTCGTGCTCGTGCAAGTGTGCCAAAAACTTGCTCATTTGATTCTTTGACCCACTGTTTCAGCTCTTCCATAGCGTTGGATGCTACCTAAGCAGGTCTCTTAAGCTTAGAGTCACATGGCTAGTCATCAATGTATTAAAGAGGTTGCTAGCTGCTTGCCTCTCTCCTTACTCTGTGTTTCTTGACCAATGGCCTTAAATAATTTTCCGCCTCGTAGCATTTAGACTTTGTCTAAGCAGCACTACTTGCGGTGCAAGCACATCCCTCAATTTTGGTCGTGGGGGTGAGACTAGTGTGCTCATGCTTGAGAGATCATTGATCTCATCTTCTAGTATGGTCTCAACATCCTTTAGGTGATCCTGGGCTTCTTTCACCAACTCCTTCACTTTCTCGATGGCTTTGAGTTGGCACTTTGGGTTGGGGCGCTCCCAACCTTAGCACTTTCCTTTTCAACCGTCTTCAGAGCTTATGTTTCTACCTCTACATTAGTGACTTTCTTTCCAATAGTAGGCAGTGTTGTGGCACTTTTGGTTTTGAGCATGACCTTTGCGTCTGGTCTCTTCTTCCTCCGTCTCCAAATCTTCTTTATTATTGAGGTTGCGTCAAGATTGCTAGGCCCTGGCAATGATATGTTGGCCTACTTTGTTTGTGCGCGGGTCATGACATGCAACGGGATAGGTGTGGCCTCCCCATCAAGTGTCTCGACACTGAACAACCCCAATGGGACTGATGACTCATTTGTCGATGGCTTTCATCTAGGGCAATGGACAAAGAGATGAGTGATCCCACACTCAACACATCTTAGGTTAGCCTTGTCTCTATTTACTTGCTCTCTCTCGGGGCAATGCAAAGAAACGTGTCCTGGGTGACCGCAAGTCCTCTTGTGTGCCCTCTATCTGCCCCCCTAGGCCTCTTCCTCTCCCTCTACTTAATACCATCATTGGTACTGGTTGGTAGTCCATAAGGACTACATTGTCTTCTTTGTCGTACAATATGTAAGGGTGTACATAAGGCTCGTCGCTATTCGGCTCCTCCACATAGTGGACTGGAGTATCACTCGGTGGATGGGTTACGTAGGGTCTAGATGGTCTAGGGATACCCATAGGGTTTATCTCCATCCTAGGGATGGTTGGGTTAGTGTCATTAAGTGCTGGGAGGGGCAATGGGGCTCCCCTTCCAAAGAAGTTCAGCAGCCTATTCGCAAGGTAGGGTTGAATGTAAGGCTGCAAGTATGGGAGTCTTTAAGGTAATCGACAATGCATGGCGACATGGAGGAATCTACTGCAATTAGCGCAAGGTCATGACCTAGGGTCTTGACACTCAATGGCAGGTGGTTTCCACCACAATGCGAATGCGGGTGGTTGGTCATCTCATCATCTCGTGCAATTTGGCTATTTCCATCTTCATCTCTACTAGCTCTTGTCTTGAATTAGTGCCCTTCCCTTTATCCTAAGCACTTGGGCTTGATCTCTCGCTCGACATTGAAGCCCTCTCGGAATTCCTAGCACTGGACTCTTCTCGATTCGAGCTCCTTGAGCTTCTTTCCTTTGAGCTATTCATCCACTCTAATAGCTTCAAAGACCCTTGCCAGCGCATCTCGCTGCAGGCTCGAGTTGCTTGCCAAGGCTTTGTAGAGCTCTTCACTTTGTATTCCGTTAATGAATACCGTGGATACCGCTCTTTCAGTTAGTCTCTCATGCATAGGGATTCTCTTGAAGAGGCTCCTCACATGGGTCACGTAATCTCAAATGTCCTCTGTCTCTCTCTTCTTGGCATTCATGAGTCGCACTAGCAGGTTGTCGGAGTAACGTGGTTTGGAGAATCTCTTAATGAAGAGATTTTTTAGGCCATTGAAATTGGCTCGCTCAACAATATCTAGACTCATGTACCAAGTCCTACCCTTATCGCCTAAGCACAGACCAAAAGCTTGCAAGCATTGAGTGAGATCAGTGAGGCTATTGGTCTCGCAGACCTATTCGAACTACTCTACGAAGTTGTATGGGTCATCTGGTATTTTTCCAGCTGCTTCGCTACTACGGGAATTTTTTATTGGCTCTTAGAGTCTTAGTTGACTCCTAACCCTAGAAGTAGCGATGTTGCTAATGCTGCAACTCTCTACTCCACTACCGTGTTATCTAGCAGTCGCTTTGTCAGAAACTCACTCAGCGTGAGGTCTCCTTCTAGCGCTCTCTCACTCTCTGTCTGATTTCTACCGTGTTATCTAGCAGTCGCTTTGTCAGAAGCTCGCTCAGTGTGAGGTCTCCTTCTAGCACTCTCTCGCTCTCTGTCTAATTTCTGCCTGCTAGGGCTAGCACTCTCTGGATCTCTCACATTTCCATGTTTTGGCATAAGCTCTTAGTTTGCTGATCCTAGTTGTACACGACTATGCCTTGTAGAGCTTTGTGTGCTAGTTTCTTCTCCTCCTCAAGGTTTGCCATGATGTCCTCTGCAGGTCTGACGCAGTGTTCTAACCGGGTTTGAGGGTCATATTTGCTCACTAATTGCTGGATTGCCTCAAGAAAATCTCCTAGGTCAAGTTGTGGGAGCTCTTCAAGCTCTACCCTGAGACCTACGGACCACTTATTACTCAAGTGTTTCGAACTGAGCAGCCATGGCTACCTCTCACATAGCCATCGTGCAACGCCTACCTTGTGGGTGTAGTGAGCTTACCTTGATGCTCAATCGAGTACCTTCCTCTCTCTCGCACCCCTGCAGCTCCACGATCCTTGAGGCGAGCTCAAGAAACCTCAATCCCTCTCCCATGAGCTTCATCCTCCATAGCCACGTTCAAGACCAGAGGAGAGAAGAGAGGAGGAGAAGATGAAGAGGGAGAATGGAGAGCTTCTTCTCCGAGATCCCTTGCCCTCCCACGATCACTCCCTCACACGCTCTCACGCTCTCAGTCCCTCTCACAAGCACAAGCAAGGAGGCACGAAGGTGAGAAACAAGAGGAGAAGAAGAAGACGATGTCTGCCACACAAACACGAGGATGCTCTTCTCATTTACCTTTTAACTTTATATACATGCCCTTAATTTCCATGGGCGGTCATCCCCCTTTTTTACATGGCCGGCCATTAGCCTAGGCCCTTTTTCCCATTGTCCCTCTATCTTCCTAGATTCCTTTCCATCGCCCGTCTACATTTACAAATTGCATGGGTGAGAGCCCGACACTCTTCTACAAGATTTCAGGGTGTGCCTTTTTAGTTTAAAATGTGCCTTTCCCCTTTTGTATTTGCCTTGGACCTTTAAGGTTTCCCTTGCGCTTTTGGCCTTTTCTCCTATTCTTACTTCAGTCGGGCTACCTTTTTTTTGCCTTTGCCCTGCGTCTTTTCCGCTTTCTTTTGCTTTCTTCGTGTTGGGGTTAACATTACCCCCCTCCTAGACGAGTGCCAATCCCATGGCACTGTGGCGGGAAGTAGTGGGATAAAGGATGCTAGTGGTAGGTGTGACTGGCGGTTGGAGGACACTGAGGCTTGTGAATGAGAGGTGATGGGGTTTGATGACGATGCCCAAGAGAGATTCCAGCGTGCTTTAGGCTTGCTGACGATTGCGGCATCTTTCTCACTGTTCTAGCGCCCCTCTGGAACTGGTCGTCGTTTGAGTATCTGAAACGCTTGAAACAAGAAGAAGTCCCTTAGGAAGATGGTATTGAAGGGATTTATTCTGGAGAAACCCCCCGAACGCTGTTTGTCGTGAAAAGCCGTGGCATGGGCTGAAAAACCCTTGTCTGGGAGGAGAGAATCTTCGGTTTTGAGGTGAAAGTCTTCAGGCTTGTGGTGCTAATAAGCGATCCGTAGATCTTGAGGTAGTGGGCATGGATCATCGGACAGTGAGGTTCCAAGATCTATGCCAATGGCAGCCCATTAGTGGGGCGGATGGTTGTCAACATGAAATCTGTGGAGCTACTGAAACCTTTGCAGCGAAGCTCCTGAAGTTGCAGTAATGGGGTCATGTCCGACTTCTGGAAAAATTCCTTGTCATTGGAGGATGTAGTAGACGATCGCCTTCAGCCAAGCAGCCCATTCTAGAAACATGAACATAACCTGCAAGAAAAGTGGTGCACTTCCTAGGGGGTGTGTCTGTCTCACTGTGTAGTGCATGGTGCCCGTGCTAGTGGAACTGGGAGATGGGTCGAACCTTGGGCAAGCCCTTGGTAATGTCCCACACTTGAGGACCCAGTTTGTGCGGCTTCTGAGGTGCGATGCGAAACTCACGGTGACAGGTCCGAAAGTCCTGCCCTTGATGTGCCCTGAGTGTGAAGTGGGAGAGGGGCTAGAGAGGACTCTAGATGCAGTGAGTATGGTTCACCACAATAGTGAACGAAGACAGCAAGCACTTTTCTTCTTCTTCTTCTTCTTTTTCTTCTTCTTTTTTTTTTTTTGTGGTGAATGAGAGAGAGGACATTGGGCGATGCATGGGGCACCTATTTGGTCACGGGGTGGTCGCAAGCATTGTGATAAAAATGCGCGACTTTGTAGGTATTCCTTAATACCGGCTCTAGCTCTTAGAGGAGTGGTGGACAAAAAGGGGTGATTACACCTTGCAAAACGGGTGTCACTCATATTTTCTAATAGTTCTAAGCAGAAGGCCGGGAGGAGAGTAGCGCACATCATCAACCTCGTCATGGCTCTACTATATATTCCTAGGTTAAGATAAAAAAAGAGTGGAGGGAGATGGGCTTCCTCTGCGGCAGGTTTCTGGAGTAGCAGGAATTTGAGAAGTCGGAGGTAATTACAAGTGGTTAAGAATGTTGGATCGGGGCAGGAAGAGAAATCTACAAGGAAACGATTTATGGAGGGAAGTATATCTTCTGCCCTAAATACTAAGCACTCCTCCGGGCTTCCAGCATTTACATTATAGATTCTCGGGAAGTCAAAATCCCCATGCAAATCTCTGTTGTAATCCACTCCATGCCTACGGGGGTAGGGCATGTAGATGGGGTCATTGCGCTCTTTGGGGAGGGAGCTACAAAATGTGGTCCAGGCATCAAAATTGGTGTCCCAAATCCTTCTCCGCCATTTTGGCTGTGCCTAGTAGCCTTGGACGGATTTGGGAACCAGACCGACCTTGTCTTCCTAGTATTCTCATGGCTCTTGCCTCCATCTGGTTACTGTCATGCTTCTCTCTTCCATCCATTTGTTTGCGAGTTCGTTAGCCAGATCTTTGATCTTGGCTATGACTCCTAGAGGTAAGGCCCGGTCCAGGGATCGTGGAAAAGTGAATGAGAGCTCGAATGGCCTCTTATGTAGCTCTTTCTGGTGCCATATGACCAACTCCTGGGGCCAATCTACAGGATGTGTATCATTTCGCAGTGGCATGGGCTCCTCAGGAAGTTGTCGTGGAAATATGTGCGCTCGGCGTTGGGCCTCTTCTACTAACTCCTGCCTCCTTCTCCTTGCTGCAATTATGCGTTCAGGTAGCTCGGAGTCGGTAGATTCCTCTTGTAGGATCTTTGGTTGAGGCGGACTCGGCATCCTTTGCGGCTCGTCTTCCTCATCTTGCTCGAAGTCCGGCCCCTCTTCGACATTTCACGCTACCACTAGAGGAACGACTGGTGGTGGTGGCAGTGGCTGCTCCTGCTCCTGAAAACCCAACTCCTTGAGCTCCGCAGTGGAAAGGCCTGTACAGCGCAGGTAGTAGAACTGTTGCTCTTTAGTTATTCATGTACTTGTTGGAAGCTCCCGCTCTTGAAGGCCGTATCGTAGTGCCCGGGTACTTAGTTCCAACTTTCTTTTTACATGTTCCACTGTATCATCGCCCTCGGCTTGCGTCACGTGGAGCACCATGTTGAGAAAGGCCTGCTGCTAGGTCTTAGTCGTTATCTCTGCAGCCTCAACCCTAGCCTCGGCCAGCATTCTTTCACACTCTGCCACTGCAAGTCGTTCTGTTAAATCCCTCACCTTGTCAAAGTTCTTTCTTTCCCACTCCACGGCTCTCTCCTCCATCTTTTGCCTTTGTTCCTCTAGCTGGCCCGCCAGGGTGGTTATTACATGTTGTTGCTGCTCATTTGAATAGAACCATAACTGGTTTCTTTCGTTTAGTTTCTAAGCGAGCTGCTCTTCAGCGATCCCTCTTGCTTGATCAACAATGCTGAGCCTGTGGTGCGCTTCGGTCAGGATTTCTGATTTCTCTTGGACCAACTGTTCTAGGCTCTGGATTTCAGCGTGGAGCAGCCTCTTCTGATTAAAGATCATGGCCATGAGGGCTTCCACGTCCTCTGGGAGGTCTCCAGCGCGTCTTACAGTCTCTACACTTCATCCTATAGTCGTTTGGCTTCAGCTGCTGAGACCCCTGGCCCTTCATTTTTTAGGAATTCGATTTCCCTGATTAGCCTGTCCTGTTCCTCTTGCTCATGCCATGACTGGGGCTCCACTGCATATTCTTGTGGAACAGTGGCTTCGCCTTCCTGAACCTCCCGGTAGAGCTTTTCCACTTGGGCCACCCTTTGCTGGAGATCACTGTATTGCTGCATCAGAAGTTTTATGTTCCTTTGTTCTGCTACCAAGCTCTGCTCCTCATCCTCCAGCCTTTGCCTAAGGCGGCTTTCATTGGTTTGGGCTTGCTTCGTTGTTCTAGCTGGTCTCGCAGGGCCTTCATCTCTCTCTATCTGTCAGCTTCCTGCCTTGAGACCTCTAGCCTGAGGGCTACTGACGTCTCCTTTTCTTTCTCTAGTTCCAGAAGCGCCACCTTCTTTTCTTCTTTTGCCTTATCCAATTGCGTTAGTAACTCGGCCACATATGCGTCATAGTCTGCAGCAGGTATGGGAGTATTGGGCGTGATGGTTGATGCCTCTAGCCTCTGTCGTTTGGGATCTTGTCGAGACTCTGCATCTGCGGCAGCGGGCCTTTTCAATCGAGTTTCAGGGGCAATTTTGGCCACCCTGCTTACGAGCATCTGCATCATGGTCATGAGCTGTGCCGCATCGAGAGGAGGCGTGGGGTGTGCAGCGGCGATGGTCGTGATTTCGGTTGTTGTTGGCACAAAGAAGGGAGAGAGTGGATGTAGGAGGGACTTGCCCTTGCCTACGACCACTGGTGTTGCCTCCACACTTGCAATGGCTTCGGCTTTATGGCCGGGGCTTGCGGATTTGAGTTCTCCATCCCCATGGGTCTCTTCCACCGACCTTCGGGTGGCTTCTACCAGTTCGGCCAGTTCCTGGAGTCGCTGCTTCTCAGCCTCTTCCTCTGCCCTCCTTTTCCTGTCCTCTTTCGCCTTCTTCGACTCCTCTCCTATTCTGGCGAACTCCTCCTCCTCTTTCCTCCTCCTTTCTTCCTCAGCCCTTCGAGACTCTTTCTTAGCCTTTTTCATGTCAGCCCGTTCTTCCTTACTTAATTTCTCTTTTTTCTCCTTCTGTTTCCTATCACTTTTGCTTTGTTCTGCGGGTTTGGTTGCTCGTGGAGGTGGCACTTCCTGCTCTCCCTCGTTGCTCACTGTTCTCTCACTTGGACGTTTAGGGTCACACCTGGGTGGTTTACCATGATGTGGTTTTTGCCGTTTTGGCACCCATAGAAACTTGGACTCTTTGGCCTTGTGAGCGCTCCTGGTGGGCATGGGTCTGGGGTTGAGAAATCGGCACGAGGCCGTAGTTTCCGTTTGTTTAGACCCGAGCTGAAGCATGGTCGTGGGAGTTTCAATCGGTGGCTTCGTAAAAGTGGGGGAGTTAGGCCAGCCCTTGCTGAAAGTCGTCACTATGCGCACATTGCCAATGGCAAGATGTATGTGATTTAGGTTGTAATCCACATTATAGTTGGTTTGTTTCTTGAAAGTGTGACCTAACAGTGATACATTACCAGCATCCTTGGTGCCAGGCAACACATGGAAGAAGGCCGGTAAACTTTCAGACTTGATGGAAACGACCACCTTGCATTTCCCTAGGAGTGGGTAAGCGGTGCCCCCAAACGGGGTGAGTTGAGCATTAGTGGGCTGTAGTTGCGGTTGACCAATGCGTGTCCAATGGTCATGTGTTAGGATGTTGTAGTCAGCACCTTCATCAATCAAGGCATCAAAAGAATACACCGCTCCTGCTACAACTGTAATCCGCAGGTATGCCGGTGCCACTACTTCTTCATCCTGATCTGTCAGGTCAGTTACAGTACCCATGCGGACGTTCAGTGGGGGTTCTAACATGGGCGGCTCATGTAATGGATGTGAAGGAGGATAGTACTTCTTAATGCGGCTGCCATTAAAAAAGCCTATTCTTTCACCGTCAAGTGTCTCCAACTCGACATTTCCGGTCCTACCGATTACGTGTACCCTGAAAGGCCCTAGCCCCCAAAACTTCATTTTCTGTTTATTTCCTTTTACCGAGTACATCAGAACAAGGTCCCCTTGTTCGAAGTCTCTTTGCATGACATGCTTGTCAAACCACATCTTTCGTCGAGCCTTTTCGCAAATCAGAGAGTGAGTGGCGAGGAGTCGGGTCTCCGTTAAAGCGCTCAAGTTCTACTAAGCGGTTGGTCCAAGCCTCTCTGCCCTCGCAACGTTCCTGGACTGCTAGCCTCAAACTAGGAATGAAGAATTCTATGGGCAGAATGGCTTCAGTTCTGTAAGTCAGCCTAAAGGGCGTCTGTCCTATAGCCGTTTTATAAGCTATGCGATAGGCCCACAAAGCTGTCATTAGCTTGTTATCCCAGTCACTTCTCGAAGTAGACACGACTTTTGTAAGCACATTGACTAGAATTTTGTTTGTGGATTCGGCTTGGCCATTAGCCTGAGGGTAATAGGGAGAGGACTTTCGGTGAATTATTAGGAAGGTAGAGAGCAAGTGGGCAATTACTTCATTAATTAAGTGTGTGCCTTGGTCGCTTACAAGTTCGATTGGACAACCAAACCGTGAAATGACCTGCTCCCACAGGAACTTAGCAGTGGTCCGAGCATCATTATCTCGAGCACTGTTCAAGCTGCAAACCCTACTTCCATGCTCGATCTGATGCGCGGGGCGCTCAAAGCTCGAATCCGTTGGTCCCGGCAACGGAACCAAAATGTGGGAGCTCTTCAAGCTCTACCCTAAGACCTACGAACCACTTATTACTCAAGTGTTTTGAACTGAGCAGCCATGGCTACCTCTCACATAGCCATCATGCAACGCCTACCTTGTGGGTGTAGTGAGCTTACCTTGATGCTCAATCGAGTACCTTCCTCTCTCTCGCACCCCTGCAGCTCCACGATCCTTGAGGCGAGCTCAAGCAACCTCAATCCCTCTCCCATGAGCTTCATCCTCCATAGCCACGTTCAAGACCAGAGGAGAGGAGAGGAGGAGAAGATGAAGAGGGAGAATGGAGAGCTTCTTCTTCGAGATCCCTTGCCCTCCCACGATCACTCCCTCACACGCTCTCACGCTCTCAGTCCCTCTCACAAGCACAAGCAAGGAGGCACAAAGGTGAGAAACAAGAGGAGAAGAAGAAGACGCTGTCTGCCACACACGAGGATGCTCTTCTCATTTACCTTTTAACTTTATATACATGCCCTTAATTTCCATGGGCGGTCATCCCCCTTTTTTACATGGCCGGCCATTAGCCTAGGCCCTTTTTCCCATTGTCCCTCTATCTTCCTAGATTCCTTTCCACCGCCCGTCTACATTTACAAATTGCACGGGTGAGAGCCCGGCACTCTTTTACAAGATTTCAGGGTGCACCTTTTTATTTTAAAATGTGCCTTTCCCCTTTTGTATTTGCCTTGGACCTTTAAGGTTGCCCTTGCGCTTTTGGCCTTTTCTCCTATTCTTACTTCAGTAGGGCTACCTTTTTTTCGCCTTTGCCCTGCGTCTTTTCCGCTTTCTTTTGCTTTCTTCGTGTTGGGGTTAACACAAGTTCTTCGTTGCTTCTACAAACTGAGTTGCCCTCTTTCATGTCTAAGATTCTCTGTTTTGCCAATTTGTTGATTAGGTTGATGAGGTCGGGTAGATCCACTTCTTCAATAGTGTCAGTCCGTGCTACATCTAGCTTTTCAGTTGTGTCCTTTACTGGGTCCTACACTTGGGAATTCGATCACTCGTCCATGTCTTGGGATCTTCTCTTACTAGTGGGTTCCTTCAAGTTTTTATGTCGGAGTGAGTTCCTTGTTAATTACAAATAGTCCTCAACTTACCCTCACTGTGTGTGTGTGTGTGTGTGTGTGTGTGTGTGTGTACCCTTTTTCGTGCACGATGTGCAATCAATCTGTTAGCTTAAGTGTGTTTCAAGTGCTGGAAATCAGAGTGAGTGAGAAAACAAAGTGTCTAAGTGGCTCTTATACTCTCGTTTATGGGATTGGCCTGATAGACTTGTATGTTCAGTTTTTTGCCGTCGTCGTCGGTTTATAAGGTTTTCGCTACACCTCCCGCTCAATTAAGATTTGTTTGGGGGTCTACTGCTCCGCTTGATATCGCTAACGGGCTGGGTCACTACATAGTCAAATAGCGTCGCCTCTACATATGCGTCTTGTTGTTTCTTCTATTCCTTGCACCAGAAATGTGTTTCAAGTGTATGTATGGCCTTGGCAGGTTCATATGGCCGGTGTCTAGGGAGTTCTAGGTGGCTCTGGTCCAAAAGTAATTTTTTTTGGGAAAAATCAAATTTGTCCCAACAGGTCCGAATTGCAAGGGCCGAGTGTATAACTTGGATGCGCCAAGTGGAACTGGGCCAAATTGGGATGGTCTGGGTGGCTAAAGGGCCGAATGGCTAGGGCCCAAGTGGATGTTGTGTCCGAGGGCCGAGTGGGCATTGTGTCCGAGTCCAAGGGAGCCGAGTGGTCAAACAGGACCGTGCCAAGTCAGGCCACGGAATTGGGTTGGTCGAGTACCTAATGTGTCTAAATGTGCGGCTCGATCGAGTCCAAGTGGGCCGAGTGGCTGTGTGTGGTGCGAGTGAGTGAGGCCGACTCAAACGGGTCGAGGAGGCCAAATACGAGTGGTCGAGGGCTGATCCTGGGACTCGGCCTCAAGCCACTCGGATAGGCCAAATGCAATGCGGTTCTTGTCGAAATGGCACAAAACTTGACGAACTGAGTGAATCAAGGATTTATAATCATTGAGCACTTCCAGATCAGATCCATGGATTAAGGAGAAGGTTTGGATATACCTGTAGCGAGCAACAAACTCATCCGCAGAAAGATCAAAGTGAATCCACACAATAGAGCTCTCTCTCTCTCTCTCTCAATCAAGGTTTCAAATGAGCTCTCCCTTGGTCTCTTGGCTATTAAACCCCTTCCTAGCAAAGGCCTTGCCACTCCTAATCACTTACTTGTCGACGTTAATCCCCTTGAGCACTCTTTTTTTCCCGTTTTTCTTGATTTGCGCCCTGTTTGGACCTGTTTTATAGCAGCAAACCCTACACCTTTCCAATCCGATTTCTTAATCCTAACCTACTCTAAATGTAACAATAATCGAAAGCAAAAACTGAAATGATTTCTCCTACTCTCCTAATCATCAAACCATCAAAATAACCAAAATATTTACTTGTTGTGAAGATTAAAAAAGTAAAACTTCTTACCTATCTCAAGCTAATAGAACCAAAATGTAAAGGGAGTTGTCGCTTAACCGCCAAGACCGACAGACCATTTATTCCTTCAAGTGTTTTAAGTGAGCACCTATGGCTATCTCTCACCTAGCTAACGCTCCTTCGATCCTACCGAGGTGTGTAGTGAGCTTACCTCAATGCTCGAATGAGTTGCCTCCTCCCTCAAGCACACCAGTAGCTCTACGATTCTTGATGCAAGCTCAAGCATCCTCAAGCTTGCACCTCCAAGCTCCATTCTCCATAGCGGCACACGAGGCAAGAGAAGAGAAGAGAAGAGAAGAAGAGAAGAAGAGAAGAAGAGAGGAGATGGTGGAGAGCTTCACCTCTTTGATCCCTCACTCTTACACACTCACTCCCTCACACTCTCACACTCCCTCTCTCAAGCATACACAAGCAAGCAAAGAGAAGAGAAGAAGAGAGGAGATGGTGGAGAGCTTCACCTCTTTGATCCCTCACCCTTCACACTCACTCCCTCACACTCTCACACTCCCTCTCTCAAGCATACACAAGCAAGCAAAGAGAAGACAAGAAGAGAAGAAGAAAAGAAGAAGATCCTCTTGTTGCCACACACCAAAGAATGAGCTCTCATTCACTTTTTGAGCTTTATATACATGCCCTAAAATCCCATGGGCACCCATCCCCTTTTTTACATGACCGGCCATTGTGGCAAGGTCCTCTTTTCCATTCCCTTCTACTTGGTCTATTCCTTTAGTCTATGCCCATCTATCCTTTTACAATTTGCACAATTGGGAGCATGGCGCTCTTTTACAAAAGTTTCAGGGCACCTTTCACTTAAAAATGCACTTTTGCTTTTAACTTGATTTTAGAGGCCACCCTTGTTGTGCCTTTGCTTATTCTCCATCTTGCTTCTTCCATTTTGTCTGCATTCCACTTCCTTTGCTTTTGTCCTGAGCTAGGGTTAATGGTGGTTTCCAATTCTTTTGGTAGTTTAGGGGAGTTAGGACACTTATTGGTGATATATCATGTTTTCTTACATTTGTTGTACTTTATCTTGTTGGGATTTTTCCAATATTTGCTTACAATATGTCCTGGTTTTTTTGCAAAATGAACACTTAGTAGAAACGGTATATGGACTAAGAGTTGATCATGGGTTGTTGAGGTAGATGCTGAGCTAGTATTGCCTTCCTTTTGATTTCTTTTCTCCTCGTCTAGACAAGACTGAATGACACCTTCAAGTGTAGGATTTGGTACATTTGTTAGGGTAGTTACAAGAGTTGAAAAACTTTCCTTACAACTTTTAAAAGTATTGTAATGGCATCTTCTTTAGCACAACTAGTGTGGTGGATTAAGGATTTATTCAAGTGCAACATTATTATGGCTTGGGCTCGTTCATCATCTTTGACATCTTTAGGGTTGGATGGGTTAATGGCTTTGGTCCCTTTGATGAAGGGCTACCAACCCCTCTCCATCATTTTGTATTTCACTAATACCTACCATGGGTGAAAGTCTCTCCCATCAAGCTTGCAAATTTGAGGCTTTACATCAACATAGGCCATGATAGGAAGGTCTTGCCGATTGCACAAGGCAATGATAGTGTCTAATCCTTTACAAGGTAGACAATAAGAGAAAAAGTAATAAAACAATGCTTAGATAGCAAACTAGAATTGGTTTAAAACAAGTTGATGAAGAGATGAAATTGGTCTATGTGTTTATATTTGACACACAACCTTACAATGATCAAGAGAGAGATGATGAGAGTTAAGCACTTAGTGAATATGCTAAGGTAAAAAAGTTAATCTCCTCAAGATTGAGATTCAGAATAAAACATCTCCACATACTCATTGGAAACAAGATCATGATTGAGAAATGTAGCATCCATGCTTATAAGCACTCATCTCACATTATATGCTTACATATAGGCTTTTGATGAACCTAATGATATCCAACAAGTGTGTCCAAACCTAAGATGGAGCTTCCAAATCTACTATGGGTTCTAGAGATAATTAACCAATGATTAGAATCATTACTAAAGTTGAAATAGTGATTAGGTTTAAGAAAACTCTAAAGCTTGCAATGACACTTTCATGGTTGGCAAGATCCACAATTAGGGTTTTGCTTTATGTGAGAAACATATTTTTTATGCCTGTAATTTCAAAAATTCATTTATTTTCCTTTCGGTACATGAAAAATAATAAAACCATAAAACTTAAAATACAATATTTAATGGAAAATGGAGTTGTTCTTGCGTTTTGGGGATCAAATGATGTTCATATGGTACGAAAATGAATAGTTGATGGATCACACTTCATATAAGTCATTAAAATAAAAAATTAAAAAAAAAATTATGTTGAAATAAATTAGAAAATTTATGAAAAATAGTCAAATGAAAAAAATAAGTAGAAAATTTTAGTTTTTTCACATTAAAATTATAAAAAATTAGAAGAATATTTGTAAATGCATAATGAAGGTGAAGCATGAGCATTCGACTCAGTTTTCCTTTTATGTGTTAAAGTGTGTGTTTTAAGGCTTGCTGTAAAATATTACACGGCGCAGCGAACAGAATCTGAGAAAGAGATAGAGAGTACACAACAGATAAGAGGAGAATCAGTAAAATTCTTTAACTCCAAACAACTGATACAAAGATGGCTCTGTCCACCCGTGCGCTTCCAATGACTGAAGCTTAGATGGCGATCTAGACAGAAGATAGGTGAAGAGCTTAAGGCTAGCTGGAACAACAACTCTGACTGGGTGAAAGATGAGTGTAAGATGGCTGCGAAGGGGTTTAGCTTTTATAGCCCGCGAAGGTCGTTAGGTCGGCCTGCTGACCAACCTACCATATGAGCCTCCACTAGTCGGCCAGGGAATATTCCAGGGAATATTCCCTTTACCATCGGGCCGGGGGCGCTGGCCCCGGACCCCCGCCAGGGGGGCCGCTGGCCCCCCTGGGACCCCCCAGCCAGGGGCCGCTTCCGCGGCCCCCGGACCCCACAATAGGGGCCCCTTTTAACTCCCTTACCACGCAACTCAATGCAATGTGCCTCGAGTTGCTACCAGCTTAACCACTCCGTCTAACCCAAAGATTAGACCCACAACAGTCACCTTTTTGCCATCCGGTCACATAGACCTCATCTGATATACAAGTCAGGACTCAACCAATGTCCGGGCTCACATTTGGCTTCTCCTCATAATGGGGGCCTTACAACTTTGAGCACCATGGATCATTGGTAGCACCTAATGAGGGTGGGGCATTGATCATATCTAACACCCCCCCTCAATGTCCACCCATAGGTGAACTATCTCCTCGGCCCAATGCCGAGTCTCTGAAGATGAACTTGAAGCAGATCCTTCGTAAGTGCTTTGGTGAAGATATCTGCTCCATTCTCCTCTGTTGGACAGTAGACCAATTCCACTATCCCATCCTCCATCAAATCACGCACATAGTGATACTGGATCTCTATATGTTTGGTGCGTGCATGAAACACTGGATTTTTGGCAATGGCGATGCAACTCTGATTGTCACATCTCAGCACAGTTGGTTCTTCATCCTGCACTCCCATATGCCATAGAATCCTTCTCAACCATACGGCCTCACATGCAGCAAAACAAGCTGCCTTGTACTCTGCTTCGGTAGAAGACAATGCCACTGTTGGTTGCTTCTTACTAATCCAAGAGAAAATTCCTGAACCCAAAGAGAAACAATAACCAGAAACTGACTTCCTGGAATCAATGTCTCCTGCCCAATCTGAGTCACAGTTCCCCACAAGAGAAGTTCCGAAACTGTATGTGATACCATAGTCAAGAGTTTTCTTCAAGTATCTGAGCACCCGCATCCCAGCATTCCAATGACTCTCATGAGGTTTGTTTGAGAACCTGCTCAAAACACCAACAGCAAAACTGATATCTGGTCTGGTGTTACACAAGTAGATTAGACTGCCGACCAACCTCCTATACCTCCCAATGTCTGCTAGTGCTGATGTATCCTCAACGGATAACTTTACATTCACCTCCATAGGTGTAGCTATCTCCTTGCACTCGGTCATGCCAAATGCCTTCAAGATCTCCCATGCATACTTCTTCTGAGAGATGAAGATCTTTCCTGGCTCTTGCCAGACTTCAATCCCCAAACAATAGTGCAGCAAGCCCAAGTCTGTCATTTCAAACTCAAAACTCAAAGCCTTTCGAGTTTGGTTGATCATATCTTCATAGTCACCTGTAATAAGAAGGTCGTCCACATATAGGACAATCACTACAGACTTTTTACCATCCCTGTAAACATACAAGTTAGCATCTGAGGCACATCTTTTGAAGTTTAGGTTTAAAAAGAACCTATCTATCCGCTGGTACCATGCTCTGGGGGCTTGTTTCAGCCCATACAATGCCTTCTTTAGTTTACACACTTTGTTCTCAGAATGGGGGGCCTCAAACCCTGGTGGCTGAGCCACGTACACCTCCTCCTTGAGGTCACCATTTAAGAACGCTGACTTAACATCCATTTGGTACACTGGCCACTTCTTGTGGGCAGCCACTGCAAGTACCGTGCGAATAGTGGTCATTCTGGCAGTTGGGGCAAATGACTCTTGAAAATCAAACCCTTCAACTTGTGAAAATCCTTGGGCAACCAGTCTAGCTTTGTACTTTTCTAAGGTACCATCAGCCTTGTACTTTACCTTCCAGATCCACTTGGTGCCAATAATCTTCCGCTTTGCTGGCCGATCCACTAGCTCCCAAGTGTCATTCTTCATTATGCTGTCATACTCCGCCTGCATAGCAGCCTTCCATGATGGATCTGCAAGTGCTTCTTCTAAGTCAGTTGGCTCCTTTACTTCTCTCATAATCTCAACCATCAAGGCCATGTTGACTATGTGAGCAGAAGCCCTCCTTTGCTCCTCTATTCTCTGAGACCTCCTTGGTCCGTCTGCCTTCTCCTCAACAGATGCAGGCATAGGATTATTGTGGTCATAGAGCTGCTTCACCCAGCGCGGCAATGGCTTTTCCGGTGGGGTGATGTCAGGTTGGTGAACTTTTTCCTCATCATCTGAAGATGATGCTTCCTCCTCCTTAAGGATAGGGATAGCTCTCGGGACAGGTTCATAGTGGACTACTTCTTCGCTTGATGATAAAGTGGAAGACCTTGCCTTCTCCTCCTCCACTGTATGCGGCTCCTCCTTGAACACCACATCACGGCTCGCGATGATCTTCTTTGCCTCTTGGTCATATAACTTGTAAGCCTTCTGCTCATCACTATAACCCAAGAAGATACATTTTCTGCTTTTTGGTTGTAACTTGTTTCTCTTCTCATCTGGAACATGTGCATAACATTCACATCCAAAAATTCTGAAATGTGAAACAGATGGTTTCTTACCAGTGTAAGCCTCATGAGGTGTTTTTCCCTTGAGAGCCTTTGTGTAGCTCCGATTTAGAATGTAGACTGCAGTATTAACAGCTTCAGCCCAAAAATGGTTAGGCAATCCCTTGCCCTTTAGCATGCATCTTGCCATCTCCACAATGGTACGATTCCTGCGTTCCACAACACCATTCTGCTGAGGTGTGTGAGGCGTCGTCAATTGACGCTTGATCCCTTTGCTCTTGCAAAAGCCTTCAAACTCCTTTGAGTTGAACTCACCACCACCATCTGTTCTAAATTTCTTCACACTTTTCCCTGTTTCATTCTCAACAAGTATTAGCCATTCTTTAAACTTACCAAAAGCTTGAGCCTTATCACGAAGGAAGTACACCCACATCTTCCTACTGTAGTCGTCGACAATCAACATAAAATAAGAAGATCCCCCCAAGGCCTGTGTAGGCATCTTACCACACAAGTCAGCATGCACCAACTCTAGAGGAGCATGTGCTCTATTCTTGCTTTCTTGTGGAAATGCCTTTCTCTGTTGCTTGCCCATCATACAAGCTTCACATGGTTCCTTCAATTCAGTTATTGTAGGTAGGTGAGCAACCATACCTTGCTTTTGCATCTCCTTCAATACTGCAAATCCGATGTGTCCAAACCTTTCATGCCAAAGCTTACTTGTGCCCACTCCAGCGGTGGCTGTAAGAGCACTTAGCTCATACAGGTTGTTCCTTCTTTCTCCTTTGCCAACAATTGTGCCAGCACTATCAATAATTTCTGCACCTGTCTTCTTGAACCTCACTTCATGACCAAGATCAGTTATGGCAGCAACTGATAAGAGATTTCTCCTGATTTCGGGAACATACAACACATTTGAAAGCTTTTTGACTTCACCATTTGCAGCAACAAAAGAAATAGTACCTGTGCCCGCAGCAGGGCATTTAGCATCATTTCCAACCGTCACGGTGATGGATTCTTGTAGAGGCTGCATAGAACTGTATAGACCTTTCTTGTTGGTCATGTGACGGGAGGCCCCACTATCCAACACCCAAGAGTCAGTGGTAGATTCTTCTTGCGCCGAGGAGCACACTTCCTCAATGGTCGCCATGAATAATTCCAACTCTGCTTCAGCCGTATTGGCTGTCTCTTTCCCTTTAGTTTTAAGGGTACCATTCTTTTCATCTGCCTTCTTGACACGACAATCTGCAATTGCATGTCCTTTCTTCTTACAGTAGAAGCACTCTCCTTGAAACTTCTTCTTGCCGCCCTTTTTCTTTTTGTCACCATCATTTTTGGTGGAGGAAACACCTTTGCCTTTTGCATTGGCAGAGAATGCAGCATCTCCATTGTTGCTTCCTTCTCGGGCTTTCAGCCTCAACTCCTCCTCCATTAATAATGCACAAAACTCCTCAAAAGTCAAAGCTTGAGGTCTCACCTGAGTATTAAGGGCAGTTACTAGTCCATCAAACTTTTGTGGACAAATCCGAAGACACCTCCGAGCTAGCTCTTCGCTAGTCTTTTGTATCCCAGCGCCAGCCATCTGGTCGCGCAGATTCTTAATCCGAGTGATGAATGCTTCAACCGTCTCTCCTTCAGCAAACTTCTCCGCTGCTAGTTGATTCTCCAAGTTTTGAATCCTTGTTTGGTTTCGTGTTTCATACTGACTCCTTAGTACATTCCAAGCCTCTGACGCTTTGGTTGTATGCTGAATCAGAGTCAAAACACTGTCAGAACAGCTTGTAACTAAGGCACACAATGCATCTGCATTCCTTCGTTTCCAAGCTCGTAGAAGATCTGCATTCGGAGGAATCATCACACTAGGATTTGATGGGTCGGGGGTAGGCTGTGGTTCTGCGTCAGTCCCCAGCACAGTCTCCAGAAGCTCATAAGAATCAAGGATAGTAGTAATTTTGAACTTCCACAAGGTGTAGTTTGTACCATCTAACTTGCCTTCGCTGAAGGTTGGTGGACGAATCCTCAGTGTTTGAATAGCCGGTACAGCAGCACCACCTCCTGCACCGCTTCCTGATGCGCCAGAACTACTTCCCGGAGTCGACATCGTTTCTCTTTGCTGTTGAAGCCTTTGCCTCTTGCACGCTCTCCGATCTCTAGAGCCCCCTGGGCTCTGATACCATGTAAAATATTACACGGCGCAGCGAACAGAATCTGAGAAAGAGATAGAGAGTACACAACAGATAAGAGGAGAATCAGTAAAATTCTTTAACTCCAAACAACTGATACAAAGATGGCTCTGTCCACCCGTGCGCTTCCAATGACTGAAGCTTAGATGGCGATCTAGACAGAAGATAGGTGAAGAGCTTAAGGCTAGCTGGAACAACAACTCTGACTGGGTGAAAGATGAGTGTAAGATGGCTGCGAAGGGGTTTAGCTTTTATAGCCCGCGAAGGTCGTTAGGTCGGCCTGCTGACCGACCTACCATATGAGCCTCCACTAGTCGGCCAGGGAATATTCCAGGGAATATTCCCTTTACCATCGGGCCGGGGGCGCTGGCCCCGGACCCCCGCCAGGGGGGCCGCTGGCCCCCCTGGGACCCCCCAGCCAGGGGCCGCTTCCGCGGCCCCCGGACCCCACAATAGGGGCCCCTTTTAACTCCCTTACCACGCAACTCAATGCAATGTGCCTCGAGTTGCTACCAGCTTAACCACTCCGTCTAACCCAAAGATTAGACCCACAACAGTCACCTTTTTGCCATCCGGTCACATAGACCTCATCTGATATACAAGTCAGGACTCAACCAATGTCCGGGCTCACATTTGGCTTCTCCTCATAATGGGGGCCTTACAACTTTGAGCACCATGGATCATTGGTAGCACCTAATGAGGGTGGGGCATTGATCATATCTAACACTTGCTTCTATGGAAAACTGCCATGAAATCCCCCTACATTTGTGCAAGTAATCTAAATATAAACGATAGGGGATGTGGGGTTGAAATGGAAAGATATTTGATTAAGTTGCTGATTTCTTTACATATCTTAGTATATAGGTCGTGGTTTGCATAAATTTTAAAGGGTTTAGTGGTGGCAAGGTTAGCCTAGTGCTGTTTATTAGCAACACTGCATGATGCTAGTAGAAAGAAAGCATGAAAAGATTG